>NW_023994324.1:305000-315000 GCF_015586225.1 Lucilia sericata | reverse complement strand
AGATGTTGTAGTAGAACAACAAAAAATGGGTAATTGGCCCAAGTACCGTAAACATAAACTATAGATGATAAACTATAGATACCAACACCAATAGCAGAAATTTAAAGGAGTTTCGTATTTCATATACGAATTTGTTTTTTACTCTTTAACGGTCTTCGGACTAGAATAGCCTATAATTTGGATTATGGAATGGTCTATAGTCTGTACTATGGAATAGTCTATAGTGTGGACTACAGAATAGTCTATAATGTGGACTATAGAGTAGAATATAGTAGTCTGGACTATAGAATAGTCTATAGTCTGGACTATAGAATAATCTATTGTCTGGACTATAGAATAGTCTATAATCTGGACTATAGAATAATCTATATATATACTATAGAATAGTCCATTGTCTGGACTATAGAATAATCTATAGTCTGGACTATAGAATAGTCTATAGTCTGGACTATAGAATAGTCTATAGTCTGGACTATAGAATAGTCTATAGTCTGGACTATAGAATAGTCTATAGTCTGGATTATAGAATAGTCTATAGCCTGGACTATAGAATAGTCTATAGTCTGGACTATAGAATAGTCTATAGTCTGGACTATAGAATCGTCTATAGTCTAGACTATAGAATCGTCTATAGTCTGGACTATAGAATCGTCTATAGTCTGGACTATAGAATCGTCTATAGTTTGGACTATAGAATCGTCTATAGTCTGGACTATAGAATCGTCTATAGTCTGGACTATAGAATCGTCTATAGTCTGGACTATAGAATCGTCTATATTCTGGACTATAGAATAGTCTATAGTCTGGACTATAGAATAGTCTATAGTCTGGACTATAGAATAGTCTATAGTCTGGACTATAGAATAGTCTATAGTCTGGACTATAGAATCGTCTATAGTCTGGACTATAGAATCGTCTACAGTCTGGACTATAGAATCGTCTATAGTATGGACTATAGAATCGTCTATAGTCTGGACTATAGAATCGTCTATAGTCTGGACTATAGAATCGTCTATAGTCTGGACTATAGAATCGTCTATATTCTGCACTATAGAATAGTCTATAGTCTGGACTATAGAATAGTCTATAGTCTGGACTATAGAATAGTCTATAGTCTGGACTATAGAATAGTCTATAGTCTGGACTATAGAATAGTCTATAGTCTGGACTATAGAATAGTCTATAGTCTGGACTATAGAATAGTCTATAGTCTGGACTATAGAATAGTCTATAGTCAGGACTATAGAATAGTCTATAGTCTGGACTATAGAATAGTCTATAGTCTGGACTATAGAATAGTCTATAGTCTGGACAATGGAATAGTATATAGTCTGAACTATAGAATAGTCTATAGTCTGGTCTGTAGAATAGTCTATAGTCTGGACTATAGAATAGTCTATAGTCTGGACTATAGAATAGTCTATAGTCTGGACTATAGAATAGTCTATAGTCTGGACAATGGAATAGTCTATAGTCTGAACTATAGAACTGTAGAATAGTCTATAGTCTGGGCTATAGAATAGTCTATAGTTTAGGCTATAGAATAGTCTATAGTCTGGACTATAGAATAGTCAATTGTCTGGACTATAGAATAGTCTATAGTCTGGACTATAGAATAGTCTATAGTCTGGACTATAGAATAGTCTTTAGTCTGGACTATAGAATAGTCTATAATCTGGACTATAGAATAGTCTATAGTCTTTACTATAAAACAGTCTATAGTCTTTACTATAGAACAGTCTATAGTATGGACTATAGAATAGTCTGTAGTCTGGACTATAGAATAGTCTATAGTCTGGACTATAGAATAGTCTATAGTCTGGACTATAGAATAGTCTATAGTCTGGACTATAGAATAGTCTATAGTCTGGACTATAGAATAGTCTATAGTCTGGACTATAGAATAGTCTATAGTCTGGACTATAGAATAGTCTATAGTCTAGACTACAGAATAGTCTATAGTATAGACTACAGAATAGTCTATATGCTGAACTATAGAATAGTCTATATTCTGAACTATGGAATAGTGTGGACTATATAATAGTCTATAGTCTGGACTATAGTCTATAGTCTAGACTACAGAATGGTCTATATGCTGAACTATAGAATAGTCTATATTCTGAACTATAGAATAGTTTGGACTATATAATAGTCTATAGTCTGGACTATTAAACAGTCTGAAAGAAAGCCGGTCTATGGAATTCATACTTTTACATTTCTGTACTCTTAACTTGAAAAACTCCTCACATGCAGCTGGAAGATCCACCTTTTCGACATTATGAAATGAATTTGCTAGTTTAGAAAGAACAAAATAATGAAAACAGGCTTTTGGCATAACAGACAAACGTGTAGTGTAATGTAATCTAAACTTACTCCACTAGTCCACTGGTTGTTTTATTATACTTTTTCCTATTTGTTTATGTTGTTTTTTTTTTATATTTTTATAGTCTTCCAACAGGAAGATTCTAAGTATTCATTCAATAATTTCATGCAACTTGTATGGAAAAACAAGAAGAAAAATAAATATCCATGGTATAACCAAGATCTCGAATAGAAAAGCACGATTTTGACCATGTGTTTATAAATATGTAAGACTGTTTAAATAAGAAGCAGACCAAAGCTAAAAGTAGTAAAACTGCAAATAAAAAAAAAAAATAGAAAGAAAATGTTATGGCACACACAACAACTGGTATTAGAAGATGTTTGCAAAAAAAAGGAACTAATCTTGGGTAATAGTTAGAAATAATAAGAAAAAATAAATAAAGTTTTGTAAAACAGGGGAAGTATTCTGGTTTAAAAACTTAGTTTTTAAGCTGTTCTGGTATTGCTGCTTAAAGACCCTTTAGGAATTTTTAGAATTACTTAAAAAAAACGTTTTTCTAAAACGTGCAAGTTGTGTAACTTAAATGTTTCTTTGAAAGAAAAAAGAATGCTCTTGTCTTTTAGAAAACATTTACAAAATGTTTTATCTTCAAGGTAAACAACTGCTGGGAATTCCTAGCTTTAACTTTGATTTAATGCTAAATTAGAAAGACATAAATCAAATATCTTGCACCTTAAAGCTAAATGATCTTATTAACATCTTACGTATGGACATTGCTGCAGTTAGCTACTGTTTTTGTGGTTCTTGGAATATCAATAGACGTGATTATTTTTATAATGATATACCTGACATATTTACAAATTATTGACAGATCAAGAAAAACTGCATGAATAATATTAAACTAAAACAAAAAATATTATAATCTATGGTCACACTATGAACTATGGGACTGAATAAAGTTTACATAGTCTATAGTCCAGACTAAAGTCTATATTATAGTCTATACTATAGTCCAGACTATAGTCCAGACTAAAGTCTATACTATAGTCCAGACTATAGTCAAGACTTAAGTCTATACTATAGTCCAGACTATAGTCTATGCTATAGCCCAGACTATAGTCCAAACTCTCGTCTATACTATAGTCCAGACTATAGTCTATATTATTGTCCAGACTATAGTCTATACTATAGTCTAGGCTCTAGTCTGTACCATTGTCCAGACTATAGTCTATACTATAGTCCAGACTCTGGTCTACACTATACTCCAGACTATAGTCTATACTATATTCCAGACTATAGTCTATATAGTCTATAACATAGTCCAGACTATAGTCTATAATACAATCCAGACTATAGTCTATACTAGTCTCTACTATAGTTCAGACTATAGTCTATACTATAGTCCAGACTCTAGTCTATACTATAGTCCAGACTCTAGTATATACTATAGTCTAGACTCTTGTCTATACTATAGTCTAGACTCTAGTCTATACTATAGTCCAGACTCTAGTTTATGCTATAATCCAGACTCTAGTCTATACTATAGTCCAGACTCTAGTCTTTAGTCTAGGCTCTAGTCTGTACCATTGTCCAGACTATAGTCTATACTATAGTCCAGGCTCTAGTCTATACTATAGTCCAGACTCTAGTCTATACTATAGTCCAGACTCTAGTATATACTATAGTCCAGACTCTAGTCTATACTATAGTCCAGACTCTAGTATATACAATATACTACTATAGTCTATACTATAGTTTAGACTCTAGTCTATACTATAGTCCAGACTCTAGTTTATGCTATAATCCAGACTCTAGTCTATACTATAGTCCAGACTCTAGTCTTTACTCTAGTTCAAACTCTAGTCTATGCTATAGTTCAGACTCTAGTCTATACTATAGTCCAGACTCTAGTCTATACTATAGTCCAGACTCTAGTATATACTATAGTCTAGACTCTTGTCTATACTATTGTCCAGACTCTAGTTTACTATAGTCCAGACTCTAGTCCAGACTCTAGTCTCTATTATGGTTCAGACTCTAGTCTATACTATAGTTTAGACTCTAGTCTATACTATAGTTTAGACTCTAGTCTATACTATAGTCCAGACTCTGGTCTACACTATACTCCAGACTATAGTCTATACTATATTCCAGACTATAGTCTATATAGTCTATAACATAGTCCAGACTATAGTCTATACTACAATCCAGACTATAGTCTATACTAGTCTCTACTATAGTTCAGACTATAGTCTCTACTATAGTTCAGACTATAGTCTACACTATAGTCTGAACTATAGTCCAGACTTTATTCTATACTATAATCAAGACTCTATGTATAGTTCGGACTGAAATCTATATTATAGTCTATGGAATAGTCCTGTCTTTAGTCCACTAGATTCTACAGCCTATACTTAGCCCATATTGAAGTCTATACTATAGTTCAGACTATAGTCAAAAATTTTCGATTTGATTTCTAATTAGCACATTCAAATTAGTTCTCACCCATCCCATAACTTTTTCTCATTTGATTTAGTTTTATGGAAAATCGATTGAAATGTTTTAAATGTCAAAAATTGAAAACACAAACAAACACTGGCTGCCAACATGACGCCTCTAAAATAACATACAATACACACTTGTAAATAATATGGACATAAAGACTAATATTTAAATACATAAATAAAAAAATAACATATCAACAATTCTTATTTTTTTCAACTCTAAAAGTTTATTTTTCTAAATACAAAACAAAAATTGTTTAGTTTTAGATGATAGTTTTTTTCCAGATTTGCTGCTGCTTACAAAGATCTCAAATTAACCTCATTCCCAGGGTATTGTTAAGAAAAATTGTTGAAAAAAAAATAGTTGTAAATTGTAGTAGAGGTAACTCCACTCCAACACCGAATATAATAATAATAATAAAATACAATAATAATAAACATAAACTAAAAATTAAAGAAACAACAACAGCAGTAGTAAAGAAAAAAATATAAATGTATGAATGTATAACTAAATCAACAATAACACTAAGTTTCTACATAAAATGTAGTTTAAAGAAAAACTTAACGAAAAAAGAAAAAGAAACAATAACAAACATGAACAAAATGTCATAGAAATGTTATAAAACCAACACTTAGAGTCAAATAACTGAATAAATGCCCTGGCAGACTGACGCTCTAAGACAGACAACCAGGCTTAGTTAAATTTAAACAATATACATACAGACAGACAGACCCATAGAGACCAGACCAACCTAACAACTCACTCACTCCAATTTAAACAAACCATCAGCCAAAAAACAAAAACAAAACAAACAAAAAAACTGACAGCGAACTATTTACAATAATCAGCCTTTAGATTTTGAAATATATTTTGCAGTTAAAATAAAATCGACATTAAACAACAACAACTGCAATGGAAAAAAATATGCAAAATGTCAAATATATAAATAAATATGTATAAAACAAAATACAAATATTGTTGTACATTAGTTTTAAGTTGTAGGAAAATGTCTTTATAATTCTTTAAAAAAGAAGTTTTTAAAACTTCAAACGTACATATTTAACCCTATTAGAACCAAACATCTGTTATAACATCCAATGACCTATAAGCCTAGATTCGTAATAGTTCCTAAAAAAGATGTAATGAACTATTTTTAGATAATTATCCTATTTCCCCAATAATAACTACAACTCCCCAGCCCTTAAAGGATTAATTCCTCGTTAAACCCAAAAAAAATAGCAATAATGTCGCAAAACCAGTGTGCTGCATTAATAAATGCAAAACAAAACCACCATAAACATAATTCAACAATAAACTAAATAAGTTTAAAACAAACACAAGCAGCAACAACTTCAAATTATTACCATCACCTGATAATTACCATAGACAACACCGACGACACAATAATGATGAGCAGCAGCAGTAACAACAGCAAACAACATACATTAAATTTGATTATAAAAACATTAAATTACAAAAGAAAACAAAATACAAAGAAACTACAACAAAATTATTACACTTTCGCCGTCACTGCGCGCATATTTCTTTTAGGGGCACAATGAAATGTGTGGGCGGCAGCAACAAGTTGACAAATATTAAAACAACAGCAAAAGACCCAAAAAAAAACACGAAACATTAAAATGCAACATCAAAATTGACTACTGCTAAGCTTTATTGTTACTTAGTTCACTGTGCAACAGCAAAGTCATCATTATGTTGCCACACGAAAAAAAAAAAACATTTTATATTCGGTTAGGACGCATCTTAAATACCCAACAATAAATTAAGTATAGGCTACCCGATATTCCAGACTATAGTCTACTCTATAGGCCAGATTAAAGGCTACTCTATAGGTCAGACTATAGTCTGATCTATAGGCCAGACTATAGTCTACTCTATAGGCCCGACTATAGACTACTCTATAGGCCCGACTATAGTCTACTCCATAGGCCAGACTATAGGCTACCCTATATTCCAGACTATAGTCTACTCTATAGGCTAGACTATAGGCTACCCTATAGTCCACACTATAGTCTACTCTATAGACCAGACTATAGCATGCTCTATAGGCCAGACTATAGTCTAACCTATAGGCCAGACTATAGTATACTCTATAGGCCAGACTATAGTATACTCTATAGGCCAGACTATAGTCTACTCTATAGGCCAGACTATAGTATACTCTATAGGCCAGACTATAGTCTTCCCTATAGGTCAGACTATAGTATACTCTATAGGCCAGACTATAGTATACTCTATAGGCCAGACTATAGTATACTCTATAGGCCAGACTATAGTCTACTCTAAAGGCCAGACTATAGTCTACTCTATAGGCCAGACTATAGTCTACTCTATAGGCCAGACTATAGTCTACTCTAAAGGCCAGACTATAGTCTACTCTATAGGCCAGACTATAGTCTACTCTATAGGCCAGACTATAGTCTACTATATAGGCCAGACTATAGTCTACTCTATAGGCCAGACTATAGTCTACTCTATAGGCCAGACTATAGTCTACTCTATTGGCCAGACTATAGTCTACTCTATAGGCCAGACTATAGTCTACTCTATAGGCCAGACTATAGTCTACTCTATAGGCCAGACTATAGTCTACACTAGTTCTAGTTCAGTTCTAGTTCAGTTCTAGTTCAGTTCTAGTTCAGTTCTAGTTCAGTTCTAGTTCAGTTCTAGTTCAGTTCTAGTTCAGTTCTAGTTCAGTTCTAGTTCAGTTCTAGTTCAGTTCTAGTTCAGTTCTAGTTCAGTTCTAGTTCAGTTCTAGTTCAGTTCTAGTTCAGTTCTAGTTCAGTTCTAGTTCAGTTCTAGTTCAGTTCTAGTTCAGTTCTAGTTCAGTTCTAGTTCAGTTCTAGTTCAGTCCAAGTTCAGTTCTATTTCAGTTCTAGTTCAGTTCTCGTTCAGTTCTAGTTCAGTTCTAGTTCAGTTCTAGTTCAGTTCTAGTTCAGTTCTAGTTCAGTTCTAGTTCAGTTCTAGTTCAGTTCTAGTTCAATTCTAGTTCAGTTCTAGTTCAATTCAAGTTCAGTTATAGTTCTAGTTCAGTTCAGTTCTAGTTCAGTTCTAATTCAGTTCTAGTTCAGTTCTAGTTCAGTTCTAGTTCAGTTCTAGTTCAGTTCTAGTTCAGTTCTAGTTCAGTTCTAGTTCTAGTTCAGTTCTAGTTCAGTTCTAGTTCAGTTCTAGTTCAGTTCTAGTTCAGTTCTAGTTCAGTTCTAGTTCAGTTCTAGTTCAGTTCTAGTTCAGTTCTAGTTCTGTTCTAGTTCTGTTCTAGTTGTGTTCTGTTCTAGTTGTGTTCTGTTCTAGTTGTGTTCTGTTCTAGTTCAGTTCTAGTTCAGTTCTAGTTCAATTCTAGTTCAGTTCTAGTTCAGTTCTAGTTCAGTTCTAGTGCAGTTCTAGTTCAGTTCTAGTTCAGTTTTAGTTCAGTTCTAGTTCAGTTCTAGTTCAGTTCTAGTTCAGTTCTAGTTCAGTTCTAGTTCAGTTCTAGTTCAGTTCTAGTTCAGTTCTAGTTCAGTTCTAGTTCAGTTCTAGTTCAGTTCTAGTTCAGTTCTAGTTCAGTTCTAGTTCAGTTCTAGTTCAGTTCTAGTTCAGTTCTAGTTCAGTTCTAGTTCAGTTCTAGTTCTGTTCTAGTTCTGTTCTAGTTGTGTTCTGTTCTAGTTGTGTTCTGTTCTAGTTGTGTTCTGTTCTAGTTCAGTTCTAGTTCAGTTCTAGTTCAATTCTAGTTCAGTTCTAGTTCAGTTCTAGTTCAGTTCTAGTGCAGTTCTAGTTCAGTTCTAGTGCAGTTCTAGTTCAGTTCTAGTTCAGTTCTAGTTCAGTTCTAGTTCAGTTCTAGTTCAGTTCTAGTTCAGTTCTAGTTCAGTTCTAGTTCAGTTCTAGTTCAGTTCTAGTTCAGTTCTAGTTCAGTTCTAGTTCAGTTCTAGTTCAGTTCTAGTTCAGTTCTAGTTCAGTTCTAGTTCAGTTCTAGTTCAGTTCTAGTTCAGTTCTAGTTCAGTTCTAGTTCAGTTCTAGTTCAGTTCTAGTTCAGTTCTAGTTCAGTTCTAGTTCAGTTCTAGTTCAGTTCTAGTTCAGTTCTAGTTCAGTTCTAGTTCAGTTCTAGTTCAGTTCTAGTTCAGTTCTAGTTCAGTTCTAGTTCAGTTCTAGTTCAGTTCTAGTTCAGTTCTAGTTCAGTTCTAGTTCAGTTCTAGTTCAGTTCTAGTTCAGTTCTAGTTCAGTTCTAGTTCAGTTCTAGTTCAGTTCTAGTTCAGTTCTAGTTCAGTTCTAGTTCAGTTCTAGTTCAGTTCTAGTTCAGTTCTAGTTCAGTTCTAGTTCAGTTCTAGTTCAGTTCTAGTTCAGTTCTAGTTCAGTTCTAGTTCAGTTCTAGTTCAGTTCTAGTTCAGTTCTAGTTCAGTTCTAGTTCAGTTCTAGTTCAGTTCTAGTTCAGTTCTAGTTCAGTTCTAGTTCAGTTCTAGTTCAGTTCTAGTTCAGTTCTAGTTCATTTCTAGTTCATTTCTAGTTCAGTTCTAGTTCAGTTCTAG
Source organism: Lucilia sericata (assembly GCF_015586225.1). NCBI lineage: Eukaryota > Metazoa > Arthropoda > Insecta > Diptera > Calliphoridae > Lucilia > Lucilia sericata. The sequence goes on along the minus strand of NW_023994324.1, from coordinate 305,652 downwards.
TTCAGTTCTAGTTCAGTTCTAGTTCAGTTCTAGTTCAGTTCTAGTTCAGTTCTAGTTCAGTTCTAGTTTAGTTCTAGTTCAGTTCTAGTTCAGTTCTAGTTCAGTTATAGTTCAGTTCTAGTTCAGTTCTAATTCACTTCTAGTTCAGTTCTAGTTCAGTTCTAATTCACTTCTACTTCAGTTCTAGCTCTGCTCTAGTTCAGACAATACCATCTTCTATAGGCTAGACTATAGAATATTTTAAGAGGTATAGTGCCGTTATTTAGACGTGTTTCAAACTAAATAGTGATATCAACATATCCCCATTATTTGGGATAGGTAGAAAACAACGGTGCTGGTGGTAGTGGTAATAAATGATGTTGGAATGAAAACATGACTGTCATGAATACTAGCATGTTGATAATAATAATGATGATGAACTGTAGTCAAAATGAAGATAATAATGACGAGACTACTATGATGATGACGAACGACAACGATGACAATAATGTGATGTGTTCATTCAGTGTGAAAATAAGTGGTAAAATTGGATTATTATGTTTTTTGTTTTTCGGTTGCAATTTCTGTGCTGTGCTGTATTGTGTGCAGTTAGTAGTTGCATTTCAAATGCAGCCAATTTATATGCATGAATGTTGTTTGTCTGCATATTACA
>NW_023994324.1:260000-297500 GCF_015586225.1 Lucilia sericata | reverse complement strand
TTTTTTTTTTGTAACAATTACAATATAAAAATATTTAGTCAGAATATGAGACATATTTATGATGTAAACAAAAAAAAAAAACTGAAGTAGTTCTAGTGAAAATGTTTCGGAAAGACTGAATTTTTATGAAAGATAAGTTTTCAAAGATTGCTCATACTATTTTACTCCTTGTTTCTTCACAATCTAATTAAAATTCTAATTCTTATTTTGTATTATTTACCTTCCCACTGTACCCTCTCCCCTACACTATAGAATGGAATCCCCAGGACACTATTTCTGTAATCATTGTAGCGGCTTTCATTCCGGTTGCTTTTAAAAGATTGCAAAAGACCTCGTTTATATAAATAACCTACGTTTAATATTCCCATTAAATCTTGTTAATTTCTGAGAAAATATTTTTTATATTTTCTATAAAAATATTGAGTCAAACCCTGGAAACACTAACAATTTAAAATAGTTTCTCATATTCTACCCATAGTTTACGCATTGTAAATGCTTTTCTCTTAAAAAGAATTTCCTTATAATTAAAAGAAAAATTGAAAATTGCATGTTTTAAAACCATTATTACTGTTTTGATCTTCACCAAATCCATGGAAGCGCTAGAAATTCTTTTATACTTGACAACAGACAATTTTCCCACTAACTCTACGTTTAGCATGTGAAGAAGGTCTTATTATACTATTTATAACAACTTCTTTGGGAAAGAGATTTTAAGGAAAATATCACTTAATTAGGGAGAACAATAACTTAGAGTTTAACAAGTGAGTTAAAGGAGTTATGATGCAAAAAGTAAAATATTTTTTTTTTAAATTATTTTAAAAATTTTATGATTTTTATTTTAAATCTAATTTTTTTCGTTTTATTGCAGATTTTACGTAATGTTGCTGTTATTGTTTACAATGCCTTGGATTATAATCTGCACGAAGATGAACAGTGTCAAATGTCCCAAGAATTGGAAGAACTTATTACCCACATGACAGAAGATGGTAAGTTTAGGAAATCAGAACAATACAATAGAATTGATCTATAGACCAGTCTTTAGATTCATCTATAGAACAGATTGATCTATAGTCCATTTTGTAGATTGATCTATACGCCAGTTTGTAGATTGATCCATAGACCAGTCTATAGATTGATCTACGGACCAGTCTATAGATTGATCTAGAGATCAGTCTAAAGATTGATCTATAGATCAGACTACAGATTGATGTATAGACCGCACTATAGATTGAACTATAGACCAATTTATAGATTGATCTATATACCAGTCTATAGATTGATCTATAGGGCAGTCTATAGATTGATTTATAAGCCAGTCTATAGATTGATCTATAAACCAGTATATAAATTGATTTATAGATCTAAATATTGATCTATAGACCAGACTACTGATTGATGTATAGACGGTACTATAGATTGATCTATAGACCAGTTTATAGATTGATCTATAGGCCAGTCTATAGATTGATATATAGACCAGTCTATAGATTGATCTATAGACCAGTCTATAGATTGATCTATAGACCAGTCTATAGATTGATCTATAGACCAGTTTATAAATTGATCTATAGACCAGTCTATAGAATGATCTATAGACCAGTTTATAGATTGATCTATAGACCAGTTTATAGATTGATCTATAGACCAGTCTATAGATTGATCTATAAACCAGCCTATAGATTTATCTACAGGCCAGTCTTAAGGTTGATCTATAGACCAGTCTATAGATTGATCTATAGACCAGTCTATAGAATGATCTATAGACAAGTCTATAGATTGATCTATAGATCAGTCTATAGATTGATCTATAAATAAGTTTATATATTGATCTATAAACCAGTCTATAGATTTATCTACAGGCCAGTCTTAAGGTTGATCTATAGACCAGTCTATAGATTGATCTATAGACCAGTCTACAGATTTATCTATAGACCAGTCTATAGATTGATCTGTAGACCAGTCTATAGATTGATCTGTAGACCAGTCTATAGAATGATCTGTAAACCAGTCTATAGATTGATCTGTAGACCAGTCTATAGATCGATCTATAGACCAGTCTATAGATTGATCTATAGACCAGTCTATGGATTGATCTATAGACCAGTCTATAGATTGATCTATAAACCAGACTATAGATTGATCTATAAACCAGACTATAGATTGATTTTTAGACCAGTCTATAGATTGATATATAGATCAGTCTATAGATTGATTTACAGACCAGTCTATAGATTGATCTATAGACCAGTCCATAGGTTGATCTCTAAACCAGTCTATAGATTGATCTATAAACCAGTCTATAGATTTATCTACAGGCCAGTCTTAAGGTTGATCTATAGACCAGTCTATAGATTGATCTATAGACCAGTCTATAGACCAGTATATAGATTGATCTATAGGCCAGTCAATAGGTTGATCTATAGACCAGTCCATAGATTGATCTATAGATTAATGTATAGAACAGTCTAAAGATTGATGTATAAGCCAGTCTATAAATTGGTCTATAGACCAGTCTATATATTGATCTTTAGGCCAGTCTATAGATTGATCTATGGGCCAGTCTATAGATTGATTTATAGACCAGTCTATAGATTGATCTGTAGGACAGTCCATAGATTGATCTATAGACCAGTCTATAGATTGATCTATAGATTGGTCTAGTTTATAGATTGTTCATTCTATAGTTTAATCTATAGATTGATCTATAGTCCGGCCTATAGCAAACTAAAACTGTTGCTCTTTTATAATTTTGTCTTTGTGTTTATTTTTAAAAATTTCATAACTAAGAGTTCAAAGTTCATTGAATTTAAGACCCACAATTTTTGCTTAATATTTTATTTCATACAATTGAGAAATCTAAGGGGCAAAGTAATTAAATTGTATAATTTAAATAATTAAAATTAAGTGTCAAGTAAATTTGTTTATTTAAATTTTAAATTTTTACAAAAAATATTTCTTTATTATTACAGAACCAGATGATGACTGTATTGATGAAGGCATTGACGAGGGCTACAAGCGTTGGGACGATGAACATGATGAAACCAAAGAATTTGATTATGTGTTAGAGGTAAGTTTTAACATTTGTACCTATAATTATTTAACCAACTGTTTAAGCTAACCTGAACACAAGCCCACAAACATTTGTTTACAATCATTTAATTTAAACATTATAAATTTAAATTTAAACTGAATTGTACAGAATTATAGTCACTGACCGTTGTCCCCCTTTATTTGCAAACTAATTTATTTTTCCGAAAAAAAATCGCAAAAACGTAATTCCATGATAATTTTTACATTTATGTTTAAATATTTGAACTTGACATTGAGTCATATTTATTATTTGTATTTATTTGAAAATTTAAACATTTGAACATTTATTGCAAATATTATGTAAGTTAGAGGATGATAATGATGATTGAAGGAGGTGCAGTATCATTTAGCCTGTTCAAACATCATGTTCAAAGTGTCATTTTTAAAGGTGTTAATTTTAACGACACGTTTGACTACACTTTATCTACTATTATTGGGTTTTTTGTTTCTTTCTTTTGTAGTTGTATTATTTTACTTTTCAATGGTAATTTTAAATGTCATTATTTAGAAAAAAAAACTCAAAAAAAATTGCAAATAATACTCACTCTACAATTGGTCAAAGTTGAGAGGACAAGATCTTAGCTTGGAGATAGTGATAAAGTAGAATAGTTAATAGAATGATCTATAAGCTATAAATCTATACGTTACTCTGTAAATTAGTCTACAGATGGAGCTATAGAGCAGTTTATACATTGATCTGTAGTCCAATCTTTATATTGATCTGTGGACCATTCTATATATTGATCAACGGATCTACAGATTGATTTTGACCAGTCTATAGAATGATCTACAGATTGATCTATAGACCAGTCTATAGAATGATCCATTGGCAAGTCTATAGATCAGTCTATAGATTGATCTCTTGACCAGTCTATATATTGATCTATTGACCAGTCTATAGATTGATCTATAGAACAGTCTATAGATTGATCTATAGACCAGTCTATAGATTGATCTATAGACCAGTATAGATAGATCTATAGACCAGTCTATAGATTGATCTATAGACCAGTCTATAGATTGATCTATAGACCAGTGTATAGATTGATCTATAGACCAGTATAGATTGATCTATAGACCAGTATAGATTGATCTATAGATCAGTCTATAGATTGATCTATAGATCAGTCTATAGATTGATCTAAAGACCAGTCTTCAGATTGATCTATAGACCGGTCTATAGATTGGTCTATAGACCAGTCTACAGCTTGATCTATAGACCGTTCTATAGATCGATCTGTAGACCAGTCTATAGATTGATCTATAGACCAGTCTATAGATTGATCTATAGACCAATCTATAAATTGATCTATAGGCCAGTCTTTAGATTGATCTATAGACGAGTCCATTGATTGATCTATAGACCAGTCTAATGATTGATCTGTAAACCAGTCTAATGATTGACCTATAGACCAGTCTATAGATTAATCTATAGACCAGTCTATATATTGATCCATAGACCAGTCTATAGATTGATCCATAGAGCAGTCTATAAATTGATCCATAGAGCAGTCTATAGATTGATCTATAGATTGATCTATAGACATGTCTATAGATTGATCTATAGACCAGTCTATAGATTTATCTGTAGACCAGTCTATAGATTGATCTATAGACTAGACTATAGATTTATCTATAGACCAGTCAATGGATTGATCTATATACCCTATAGATTGATCTATAGAACTGTCAATAGATTGATCTATAGACAAGCCTATAGATTGATCCATAGACCAATCTATAGATTGATCCATAGACCAATCTATAGATTGATCCATTGATTAGTATATAGATTGATCTATATAGCAGTCTATAAATTGATCTAGAGACCAGGCTATAGATTGATCTATGGACCATTCTATGGATTGATCTAGAGACTAGTCTATAGATTGATCTATAGACCAGTCTATATATTGATCTATAGATTTGTCTATAGATTGGTCTATTTATAGACCAGTGTATATAGATTGATCTATAGACCCTATAGATCAATCTATTGACTGGTCTATAGATTGATCCATGTCAATAGATTGATCTATAGACATGGACCAATCTATAGATTGATCTATACAGCAGTCTATAAATTGATCTAGAGACCAGGCTATAGATTGGTCTATGGACCAGTCTATAGATTGATCTATAGACCAGTCTATATATTGATCTATAGACTTGTCTATAGATTGGTCTATTTATAGACCAGTGTATATATTCTATTGATCGTTAGATCTGTCTCTGTATTTATCAATAGAGTTCATGGATTGATCTTGGTCTATAAATTGTTCTATTTTGTATTCCTAAGTTCGATATATTAATCCAGGGATTCAAACCGTTGACCTCTACGTTTCTGAACGCTCAGATTTCTTGTAGCATGTTATTCAAAACACATTCAATGATTATTTCTAACATGTGTGCCTAACTAGCTGCTCATCAGCTCGTCCGTATGTCCACAAACAAATATGTACTTTGTATGCTTAGACCATCTGTCCGTCCTTACTGACGTCCATATGTCTGCACTTGTTTGTCTGTATTAATAAATGAAAATTGAAAAATTACACTTGTGATTAAATAATTGCATCGAAAACCCAAACGTATGACAGACAGAAGAAGAGCAAAACAGAAAAAGAAATTGAAACATGAAGACATGATAGATAAATTATGCACATTTGCATATTACATGCAAAACTAAATAGATGGTTGGATGAATCAATGGGTTGGTTGGCTGGAAAATAGAGACTAAACAACATTTCGTTACACTTTATTATTAATAAATTGTAATAGTTAGTTAATATTTACATAGTATTAGTAACATGTATAAAAATTTATTTAATTTAAATGTTCACATCTGAAGACGTAATATTTTTCACACTCAAGTGATATTTTTACTATATTACTGACATTTTTCTATATTATTTGTGGTTTTCCACTTTATAAGCGAGAAAGTCATAAACCGAAAAACCTATAGACCAAACCACCTCCTCCTCTTTATTATCACCCTCATCCTTGAGGTAATTGATATACATTTACTATAAACATTTTAAGAAAAAGTAATGCAATATTATTTGAATTATGATCACTTTAAGAGTGAGAGAAATCGAGCGTTCAAGCTGCTCTCGATTATGAACGATGATAAAGTTATAACTGATGGTTGGTTGAGTGACTGACAGACAGACAGACTGGTTGGTGGCGATAATAATATGATGCTGCTGATGCTAGGAATTCGTTCACTGGTTTACAGTGTTATATGTAGTTTCTACAGCTTCTTCTACTATCCTCCACCACCACGTTTTATATAAACAAAATGAAATTACTTAATAAGTGTAAAATTACCATTCATATTTTTACAGCATTTTATTGTCTATTTGCTTTTGATACACCTGATACCTGATTTCTACTGCATTTTTCAAACAGTTTTATTTGTTTAAATACGTAATTTTAATGCAAGAATGATTATTACTGTAAATTTAATTCCATTATAATTTATAGCGGCAGCTAGTTTTAAATTGTTTTAAATTGCTTTTGGTTTCTTAGTTTTTTTGTTCTAAACGGGGAGAATCCAGAAAAATTTTAATACGAAATATTAAATTTCTTTCAAGGGGGTTTCTCGGAAGAATGTATGGAATTTTACAATTATAGAAAGTATAGAATTTTTTAGTTTTCTTTAGAACAAAGTAATATTTAAGAGAGTAAACTTCTACAGTGACATTTTCATTGACATCAGTTCAGTTCTAGTTTAGTTCTAGTTCAGTTCTAGTTTAGTTCTAGTTCAGTTCTAGTTTAGTTCTAGTTCAGTTCTAGTTCAGTTCTAGTTTAGTTCTAGTTCAGTTCTAGTTCATTTCTAGTTCAGTTCTAGTTCAGTTCTAGTTCAGTTCTAGTTCAGTTCTAGTTCTAGGTCAGTTCTAGTTCAGTTCTAGTTCAGTTCTAGTTCTGTTCTATTTCTGTTCTAGTTCTGTTCTAGTTCTGTTCTAGTTCTGTTCTAGTTCAGTTCTAGTTCAGTTCTAGTTCTGTTCTATTTCTGTTCTAGTTCTGTTCTAGTTCTCTTATAGTTCTGTTCTAGTTATGTTCTAGTTCAGTTCTAGTTCTGTTCTAGTTCTGTTCTAGTTCTGTTCTAGTTCAGTTCTAGTTCTGTTCTAGTTCTGTTCTAGTTCTGTTCTAGTTCAGTTCTAGTTCTGTTCTAGTTCTGTTCTAGTTCTGTTCTAGTTCTGTTCTAGTTCTGTTCTAGTTCTGTTCTAGTTCTGTTCTAGTTCTGTTCTAGTTCTAGTTCTGTTCTAGTTCTGTTCTAGTTCTAGTTCTGTTCTAGTTCTGTTCTAGTTCTGTCTAGTTCTGTTCTAGTTCTGTTCTAGTTCTGTTCTAGTTCTGTTCTATTGATCTAGTTCTGTTCTAGTTCTGTTCTAGTTCTGTTCTAGTTCTGTTCTGTTCTAGTTCTGTTCCAGTTCTAGTTCTAATTCTAGTTCTGTTCTAGTTTTAGTTCTGTTCTAGTTTTTTTCTAGTTCTAGTTCTGTTCTAGTTCTGTTCTAGTTCTGTTCTAGTTCTGTTCTAGTTCTGTTCTAGTTCTGTTCTAGTTCTGTTCTAGTTTTGTTCTAGTTCTGTTCTAGCTCTGTTCTAGTTCTGTTCAAGTTCTGTTCTAGTTCTGTTCTAGTTCTGTTCTAGTTCTGTTCTAGTTCTGTTCTAGTTCTGTTCTAGTTCTGTTCTAGTTCTGTTCTAGTTCTGTTCTAGTTCTGTTCTAGTTCTGCTCTAGTTCTGTTCTAGTTCTGTTCTAGTTCTGTTCTAGTTCTGTTCTAGTTCTGTTCTAATTCTGTTCTAGTTCCGTTCTAGTTCTCTTCTAGTTCTGTTCTAGTTCTGTTCTGTTCTAGTTCTGTTCTAGTTCTGTTCTAGTTCTGTTTTAGTTCTGTTCTAGTTCTGTTCTAGTTCTGTTCTAGTTCTGTTCTAGTTATGTTCTAGTTATGTTCTAGTTCTGTTCTATTTCTGTTCTAGTTCTGTTCTAGTTCTGTTCTAGTTCTGTTTTAGTTCTCTTCTAGTTCTGTTCTAGTTCTTTTCTAGTTCTGTTCTAGTTCTGTTCTAGTTCTGTTCTAGTTCTGTTCTAGTTCCGTTCTAGTTCTCTTCTAGTTCAGTTCTAGTTCTGTTCTAGTTATGTTCTAGTTCTGTTCTAGTTCTGTTCTACTTCTGTTCTAGTTCTGTTCTAGTTCTGTTCTGTTCTAGTTCTGTTCTAGTTCTGTTCTAGTTCTGTTCTAGTTCTGTTCTAGTTCTGTTCTAGTTCTGTTCTAGTTCTGTTCTAGTTCTGTTCTAGTTCTGTTCTAGTTCTGTTCTAGTTCTGTTCTAGTTCTGTTCTAGTTCTGTTCTAGTTCTGTTCTAGTTCTGTTCTAGTTCTGTTCTAGTTCTGTTCTAGTTATGTTCTAGTTCTGTCGTAGTTCTGTTCTAGTTCTGTTCTAGTTATGTTCTAGTTATGTTCTAGTTCTGTTCTATTTCTGTTCTAGTTCTGTTCTAGTTCTGTTCTAGTTCTGTTCTAGTTCTGTTCTAGTTCTGTTCTAGTTCTGTTCTGTTCTAGTTCTGTTCTAGTTCTGTTCTAGTTCTGTTCTAGTTCTGTTTTAGTTCTGTTCTAGTTCTGTTCTAGTTCTGTTCTAGTTCTGTTCTAGTTATGTTCTAGTTATGTTCTAGTTCTGTTCTATTTCTGTTCTAGTTCTGTTCTAGTTCTGTTCTAGTTCTGTTCTAGTTCTGTTCTAGTTCTGTTCTAGTTCTGTTTTAGTTCTCTTCTAGTTCTGTTCTAGTTCTTTTCTAGTTCTGTTCTAGTTCTGTTCTAGTTCTGTTCTAGTTCTGTTCTAGTTCTGTTCTAGTTCTGTTCTAGTTCTGTTCTAGTTCCGTTCTAGTTCCGTTCTAGTTCTCTTCTAGTTCAGTTCTAGTTCTGTTCTAGTTCTGTTCTAGTTCTGTTCTAGTTCTGTTCTAGTTCTGTTCTGTTCTAGTTCTGTTCTAGTTCTGTTCTAGTTCTGTTCTAGTTCTGTTCTAGTTCTGTTCTAGTTCTGTTCTAGTTCTGTTCTAGTTCTGTTCTAGTTCTGTTCTAGTTCTGTTCTAGTTCTGTTCTAGTTCTGTTCTAGTTCTGTTCTAGTTATGTTCTAGTTCTGTCGTAGTTCTGTTCTAGTTCTGTTTTAGTTCCGTTCTATTTAAGTAACCGACATAACTTGTCTTCAGACTGATTGTTAATTTTTCATTAAATTTTGTTTTTCTTTACTATTTTTCTAGGCCTGCAAAAATCACATAAAACCCACTGTACCTGAAGAGCACTATAAAGCCGTATGTCGAGCACTTGTAACAGAAACACTGGAGTTGCGAATATTTCTACAGCAAGTTTTAAATCAAGGTAAGATTTTAAAAACAAAATTTCGTTTAAAACTTAACATTGTTTTCCAAAATTTATTAAATAATAATAATCAATATTTTTTTTTCATTGCTGCTATATACAGGTGCCGATAATCTACATTTGAAAGTCGATTCTCAAACATCACAGCAGGAATTGGCCAAATTGGGCTTTAACGATTGGGTAAGTAGTGGTGCAAAAATTAACAACTATTATTTAGTTTAGCCAAATAATAATCATTTATTATTATTTTTGGTTTTCAACTAATGAGGGTGTTTATGACCATCAGTTGTTTTATGGGTTTTGTCTTCGATCTAGTGTTTATTTTTGTTTAAGACACTCCTTGGTTTACAGGTTTATGGGAAAGTATTTCATTATTATAATTTAAAACATAATTATATTTAATGTTATTACATTTGTTTAAGCAAACTGTTATATCTTATGGATTAATATATAAGTTTTAACATTGCGTGTTTATTAGAGGTTTTCTTTGGATTATATTTTTCTAAGTTTCTGCGCAAAAGATGTAGGTTTTTAGGAAGACCACACACGTGTAGACAATTTATCGCACCTTTTTTATTATTTTTATTTTTTTGAGATTGCAATTGATTTATGGCTTGACATTTCATGTAATGGATGATTTCTTTTAAATATTGTAAAAGAAAAAAGTACAAGGTTGTGTTTGGTTAGAATTTCAAATTTGGCACTTTAAACTTTAAGTGACCACAAAAATAAAGATTTTCCTTCCACATTTCTGACTCCCCACCACAGAGTGAAATATTCTCTTTTAGAAAAAATCAATTTTAAAATAAAAACGCATTTATTTTTCTTTTTTTTTATAAATTATAAAATTTCCTATACATTCACTAATAATTTTAACTTTTTAACAAACTCATTATTTAACAAATACAAATAAACAAAATTGAAGTGCCGTGTTTTACTGTAATAAATATTGATCTTTCGATAACAAATTTAAAGTGTTTTTTTCTATATTTAAAATCTATATGCGATTCCACATATGATTTTAAAACAATTAAATTATCATTGTGAAATGGTCATTGAAGAACAATTAGCTAAATTAATATTCACTTTAGTTCATTGTCTAACGTTGATCAACACTGAACAACAGTAAAATTCAAAATTTTACAAATCTAAAAGTCTGCTATTAAGCAAAAATTTCAAGAATTCGCTCATTTTAATTCTAGTAGATTTTAATATAATATCTATATTTCCAAAATCTAAACTTTTGTTTTTCTGTGTAATTTGCCAATAGTTTAGTTTGTAGCCAATTTTATTATTTTTAACAATTGCCTTAGCTTTTTTGCTTTACACTTGGTTTCTTTTTTTCTTCATTAATCAATTAAAAAATTCTTATCTGTTTTTTATTGTTTATAAGATAGTTAATATTATTATTATTATCTTAAAGTTTTCTAACACCTTGCGTCAATTGCAAATTTTCTATAACAACCTTGACAATGGCGTTGTAAAAGTATTTCATAAATATAAAACGTAATAATAAAATTAAATGGAAAAAGAAATATAGACAATACTTAAGAATAAAATTAATTATAAATGTATTTATAACAGACGAGGTAAAATAAAGAGCACAATTTCAATTATGTTATAATTTCTAGAAGAAAAACCAAATTCTTCTTCAGTTCTAGTTCAGTTATACTTCGTTCTGTCCAAATCTAGTTCAGTTCCAGTTTAGTTCTAGTTCAGTTCTAGTTGAGTTCAAGTCAGTTCTAGTTCAGTTCTAGTTCAGACCTAGTTCAGATCTAGTTCAGTTCTAGTTCAGACCTAGTTCAGTTCTAGTTCAGTTCCAGTTCAGTTCTAGTTCAGTTCCACTTCCGTTCTTGTTCAGTTCAGTTCTAGCTCTAGTTCAGTTCTAGCTCTAGTTCAGTTCTAGTTCAGTTCTAGTTCAGTTCTAGTTCAGTTCTCGTTCAGTTCTAGTTCAGTTCTAGTTCGTTCAGTTCTAGTTCAGTTTCTAGTTCAGTTCTAGTTCAGTTCTAGTTCAGTTTCTAGTTCAGTTCTAGTTCAGTTCGGTTCGTTCTAGTTCAGTTCTAGTTCAGTTCTAGTCAGTTCTAGTTCAGTTCTAGTTCAGTTCTAGTTCAGTTTCTAGTTCAGTTCTAGTTCAGTTCTATTCAGTTGTAGTTTCAGTTCTAGTTCAGTTCTAGTTCAGTTTAGTCAGTTGTAGTTCAGTTCTAGTTCAGTTCTAGTTCAGTTTCTAGTTCAGTTCTAGTTCAGTTCTAGTTCAGTTCTAGTTCAGTTCTAGTTCAGTTCTAGTCGTTCTAGTTCAGTTCTAGTTCAGTTCTAGTTCAGTTCTAGTTCAGTTCTAGTTCAGTTCTAGTTCAGTTCTAGTTCAGTTCTAGTTAGTTCTAGTTCAGTTCTAGTTCAGTTCTAGTTCAGTTCTAGTTCAGTTCTAGTTCAGTTCTAGTTCAGTTCTAGTTCAGTTCTAGTTCAGTTCTAGTTCAGTTCTAGTTCTAGTTCAGTTCTAGTTCAGTTCTAGTTCAGTTCTAGTTCAGTTCTAGTTCATCTAGTTCAGTTCTAGTTCAGTTCTAGTTCAGTTCTAGTTCAGTTCTAGTTCAGTTCTAGTTCAGTTCTAGTGTCAGTTCTAGTTCAGTTCTAGTTCAGTTCTAGTTCAGTTCTAGTTCAGTTCTAGTTCAGTTCTAGTTCAGTTCTAGTTCAGTTCTAGTTCAGTTCTAGTTCAGTTCTAGTTCAGTTCTAGTTCAGTTCTAGTAGTCAGTTCTAGTTCAGTTTCTAGTTCAGTTCTAGTTCAGTTCTAGTTCAGTTCTAGTTCAGTTCTAGTTCAGTGTCTAGTTCAGTTCTAGTTCAGTTCTAGTTCAGTTCTAGTTCAGTCATTCTAGTTCAGTTCTAGTTCAGTTCTAGTTCAGTTCTAGTTCAGTTCAGTTCTAGTTCAGTTCTAGTTCAGTTCTAGTTCAGTTCTAGTTCAGTTCTAGTTCAGTTCTAGTTCAGTCTAGTTCTAGTTCTAGTTCAGTTCTAGTTCAGTTCTAGTTCAGTTCTAGTTCAGTTCCTAGTTCAGTTCTAGTTCAGTTAGTCAGTTCTAGTTCAGTTCTAGTTCAGTTCTAGTCAGTTCTAGTTCAGTTCTAGTTCAGTTCTAGTTCAGTTCTAGTTCAGTTCTAGTTCAGTTCTAGTTCAGTCTAGTCAGTTCTAGTTCAGTTCTAGTTCAGTTCTAGTTCAGTTCTAGTTCAGTTCTAGTTCAGTTCTAGTTCAGTTCTAGTTCAGTTCTAGTTCAGTTCTAGTTCAGTTCTAGTTCAGTTCTAGTTCAGTTCTAGTTCAGTTCTAGTTCAGTTCTAGTTCAGTTCTAGTTCAGTTTCTAGTTCAGTTCTAGTTCAGTTCTAGTTCAGTTCTAGTTCAGTTCTAGTTCAGTTCTAGTTCAGTTCTAGTTCAGTTCTAGTTCAGTTCTAGTTCAGTTCTAGTTCAGTTCTAGTTCAGTTCTAGTTCAGTTCTAGTTCAGTTCTAGTTCTAGTTCAGTTCTAGTTCCGTTCTAGTCAGTTCTAGTTCAGTTCTAGATCTGTTCTGTTTAGTTCGGTTCAGTTTTAGTTCCAGTTCAGTTCTAGTTTAATTGAGAAAATTAATATATCTTTGTAAAAGTCAACTTTTTATTTTGAGAGATAACTGTATTATTTTATTTTAATTTCCTGAATTGAAAGTACAAATAAGATTTTAACCCATATACATATTTAACAATAATATTTGCCGCAATACGAGTTTAAATAAAAGCAATACTTTCATTTAATTAATTTATTTAAATAATTTGCAATCATTAAAATTTCACTTTATCGTACTTCCTATAAACGCGATTAATCATAAACCAATAATTTATTTTTATATTAAGCAAAAAATACAATTTAATAAAAAACAATTATAAAAAATGTATAATTTTTTAAATAAAATATTTCTCCTAATAAACAAGATTTGGCACTATATTTTAACACCAAAATTTAGCAAATCTCTCAAAAAAAAAAACAATTTCAAAATCGTGTTAACTAAAAAGTTACAAAAATTCTCATTATTTCAATTTACAATATTATTTCGGTTAATATGTTGTATACAAACTCTCAACCAGTTTCATTTTAATGTTGTGTAACAAAACTATTTTGTTTAAAACAAATAATAAAAACAATTTTTCAAAATTTTGTTTAGATTTATTTGGTATTAAAAAAGAAACTTCAAAAAAAAACTAGCAGTAATTTATGCAAATTATATAAAAATGCAGTGCAGTAAGCATAACATAAGCACAAAGGCACTAACTACCATTAAATTTTATTCATTTCATGCCATACTGTATGTCAAACCTTACATTCGAACAACAAACATGTGCATGTTGGTTGCACACACAGATCAACTTTGAAACGAAAAAAAAACAACAATTTTCAAACCTGTCACAAACCTTTGTCAAACTGTTTCTCAAATGCAAACAGACAAATCTGTTTTCCAAAATAAAAAATTGACTTTTTGATAATTCCCATAAAGACACTTACTTACACACACATATGGTTGTATGTAGATTTTATTTGACTGAAAATATTGAACAAAACATCTGACTTTTGCTAACAAAAGAAAAAAACAAACTTCACTTATAATTTCAACTTTATTTGACAAAATAAATGACAAATATTATAATTCGCTTTTTATGCACTTTTTACGCAATTCAAATCAAGTATATTTTGTAAATAAAATTTACATTTGTTTAAAATTTTTTGTAACAAAAAAACAGATTTACTTTTTATTGTATTTATGCCCATTTTTTGAAAACTCTTTTCATTTTACATAACTTAATTTTCTTTTTGTTATGTTTGTAACTGTATTTTTTCTATAGTTCTTTGTTTATTGATTGTAAATTTTGACAAAAGTTTATCTTAGGCAATACAATAATCTTTAAAAAAAAAACTAGTGTGCAGAGTTAATTATCTGCTACATTTAAGCTTAAATAAAATTTCAAATGTTTCAAAACGATATGAATAACAATAATATTTAACCTTAAATTATCGCGGAGTGAAGGGAACTTTCACGAGACTAGTTCCCGTTTTAACTTCTTCTTCTGGTTTAACTCTAGTTCAGTTCTAGTTTAGTTCAGTTCTAGTTCAGTTCTAATTCAGTTAGTTCAGTTCTAGTTCAGTTCTAGTTCAGTTCTAGTTCAGTTCTAGTTCAGTTCTAGTTCAGCTAGTTCAGTTCTAGTTCAGTTCTAGTTCAGTTCTAGTTCAGTTCTAGTTCAGTTCTAGTTCAGTTCTAGTTCAGTTCTAGTTCAGTTCTAGTTCAGTTCTAGTTCAGTTCTAGTTCAGTTCTAGTTCAGTTCTAGTTCAGTTCTAGTTCAGTTCTAGTTCAGTTCTAGTTCAGTTCTAGTTCAGTTCTAGTTCAGTTCTAGTTCAGTTCTAGTTCAGTTCTAGTTCAGTTCTAGTTCAGTTTAGTTCAGTTCTAGTTCAGTTCTAGTTCAGTTCTAGTTCAGTTCTAGTTCAGTTCTAGTTCAGTTCTAGTTCAGTTCTAGTTCAGTTCTAGTTCAGTTCTAGTCAGTTCTAGTTCAGTTCTAGTTCAGTTCTAGTTCAGTTCTAGTTCAGTTCTAGTTCAGTTCTAGTTCAGTTCTAGTTCAGTTCTAGTTCAGTTCTAGTTCAGTTCTAGTTCAGTTCTAGTTCAGTTCTAGTTCAGTTCTAGTTCAGTTCTAGTTCAGTTCTAGTTCAGTTCTAGTTCAGTTCTAGTTCAGTTCTAGTTCAGTTCTAGTTCAGTTCTAGTTCAGTTCGTTCAGTTCTAGTTCAGTTCTAGTTCAGTTCTAGTTCAGTTCTAGTTCAGTTCTAGTTCAGTTCTAGTTCAGTTCAGTTCAGTTCTAGTTCTTTAGTTCAGTTCTAGTTCAGTTCTAGTTCAGTTCTAGTTCAGTTCTAGTTCAGTTCTAGTTCAGTTCTAGTTCAGTTCTAGTTCTAGTTCGTTCTAGTTCATTCTAGTTCAGTTCTAGTTCAGTTCTAGTTCAGTTCTAGTTCAGTTCTAGTTCAGTTCTAGTTCAGTTCTCTAGTCAGTTCTAGTTCAGTTCTAGTTCAGTTCCGTTAAGTTCTAGTTCATTCTAGTTCAGTTCTAGTTCAGTTCTAGTTCAGTTAGTTCAGTTTCTAGTTCAGTTCTAGTTCAGGTCTAGTTCAGTTCTGTCAGTTCTAGTTCAGTTCAGTTCAGTTCTAGTTCAGTTCTAGTTCAGTTCTAGTTCAGTTCTAGTTCAGTTCTAGTCAGTTCTAGTTCAGTTCTAGTTCAGTTCTAGTTCAGTTCTAGTTCAGTTTAGTCAGTTCTAGTTCAGTCTAGTTCAGTTCTAGTTCAGTTCTAGTTCAGTTCTAGTTCAGTTCTGTTTCAGTTCTAGTTCAGTTCTAGTTCAGTTCTAGTTCAGTTCTAGTTCAGTTCTAGTTCAGTTCTAGTTCAGTTCTAGTTCAGTTCTAGTTCAGTTCTAGTTCAGTTAGTTCTAGTTTCAGTTTCTAGTCAGTTCTAGTTCAGTTCTAGTTCAGTTCTAGTTCAGTTCTAGTTCATTCTAGTTCAGTCTAGTTCAGTTCTAGTTCAGTTCTAGTTCAGTTCTAGTTCAGTTCTAGTTCAGTTCTAGTTCAGTTCTAGTTCAGTTCTAGTTCAGTTCTAGTTCAGTTCTAGTTCAGTTCTAGTTCAGTTCTAGTTCAGTTCTAGTTCAGTTCTAGTTCAGTTCTAGTTCAGTTCTAGTTCAGTTCTAGTTCAGTTCTAGTTCAGTTCTAGTTCAGTTCTATTCAGGTTCAGTTTAGTTAGTTCCAGTTTCTAGTTCAGTCTAGGGCAGTTCTAGTTCAGTTCTAGTTCAGTTCTAGTTCAGTTCTAGTTCAGTTCTAGTTCAGTTCTAGTTCAGTTCTAGTCAGTTCAGTTCAGTTCTAGTTCAGTTCTAGTTCAGTTCTAGTTCAGTCTAGTTCAGTTCTAGTCAGTTCTAGTTCAGTTCTAGTTCAGTTCTAGTTCAGTTGTAGTTCAGTTCTAGTTCAGTTCTAGTTCAGTTCTAGTTTTCAGTTCTTAGTTCAGTTCTAGTTCAGTTCTAGTTCAGTTCTAGTTCAGGTCTAGTTCAGTTTCTAGTTCAAGTTCTTGTTCAGTTCTTGTTCAGTTCTAGTTTAGTTCTAGTTCAGTTCTAGTTCAGTTTTAGTTGAGTTTTAGTTGAGTTTTAGTTCAGTTTTAGTTCAGTTCTAGTTCAGTTCTAGTTCAGTTCTAGTTCGGTTCTAGTTCAGTTCTAGTTCAGTTCTAGTTCAGTTCTAGTTCAGTTCTAGTACAGTTCTAGTTCAGTTCTAGTTCAGTTTTAGTTCAGTTCTAGTTCAGTTCTAGTTCAGTTCTAGTTCAGTTCTAGTTCAGTTCTAGTTCAGTTCTAGTTCAGTACTAGTTCAGTTCTAGTTCAGTTCTAGTTCAGTTCTAGTTCAGTTCTAGTACAGTTCTAGTTCAGTTCTAGTTCAGTTCTAATTCAGTTTTAGTTCAGTTCTAGATCGATTCTAGATCAGTTCTGGTTTAGTTCTATTGTATTTCAGTTCTAGTTATTGTTCAGTTCTACTTCTGTTCTAATTCAGTTATAGTTCAGTTCTAAAATTTTATAGTAATAGTTCAGTTTTTTCAGTGCTCCTTCTTCTAATTCAGTTCTAGTTCAGTTTTACTAGAGTTCCTGTTAAAAATGAGATCTTTTGACTATCTCGACAAGGATTTCGTTTCCTTTCCAAGGACTCGTAAAATTCCCGTCGATGTTCTCCAGTTGGAAAATATCTTCAATTGGCCCGGGAACGAAGGTGTGAAGACTTTTGTCTGTTAAAAAAGCAAAGCAATTCTGAACATTTTCAGATAAAAGTTCCCTTCTTCTTTTTTTAAATCTCACTTTAATAAAACCAAATGTTTGTCTTTTCTATAGTTTAGCAAATGCCGAAACGTGTCATACTAATTTTCATACAGAATCATCAAAAACATTTATTATAAATGAGTTTTTTCTGTGCATAACAATTAATTGTTTCGAGGTAAGATTGTACTTGCAAGTTGCAGCATATTAATGTGTTGTTTTTTTTTAATTTTGTAAATCTCATAAGTTATTTTATTATGAATCCTGTATTTCGCAATCAAAAAAATGTTTTTCAGTGGCAACTAAAGCCAACCATGTGTGACTTCCAACTTTAAAAAAATGAAGCGGTGATGAAACTTTACGTGATTCAGAAAAACAAAAACTATAATCAAAATAAAATGTACAATGTAACAAACGGCAAGTGGTGGGTTTATCTCTAGCCAATTGCAAATTTTAGTGTTTTTCTTCTTTTAAATGATTCGTGCACGCAAAAAAGGGCAAATGATGCCGCAGCAGCCAGCCAGTGGCTCAGCGAAGCAATAATCAGGAAGCTGGTGTTAAGAAAAATAAAGATTCGTAAACAATTGTAAAAATGCAAATAACATTTTACACATTAACTGGCTTCGCAGTAAAAAATACAATTTTCCACACATGTGTTAAAAAATTCAAATATTTTAAATGTTTCAACGAAACATTCAAATCTTAGGATGTGATGTAATGTTTCCATTGTGATGATTTTTACCTTAAACAAAAATATACATTCTCCTCAAACCTTAAGCCCTGTTACCAAAAAAAAAGGAAATATTAAAATTTCTTAAAAGTGACAAAAATATCAAGAAAATTGTCTATAAAATTAAATGTAGCATAAAGTTAACAAAGATTTACTTAAATGGCAGTAAATGCAAATAATATTCATGCGATTTAATTTAATATATATTTATGATTGTTTTTTTCTTTCTTTATTTATTATTTTAAGTTTCTTTTACTTTCCAATAATGTCCAATTTATTTGCAATAAAAAAGTGGCAGCGGCTGCTTTACCAATTCCCCATGCAGCTTCCGCATAATGGGCGAAAAATACAAGAAATTGTAATAAAAAACACAATCTCTGACAAACCGACAAGCGTTTTTAAGTGTAAAAGCGAGAAAAAAAGGCTTGAAAATCCATTTCATTTTTTTTTTTAATTTCCTTCAACGAATCCAGGCTTAATACCAATGGCGTATTGGTAGACGGACAGACATGCATGACATACATTAATAATAAATAAAATATGATAGAAAAAAATATTATTACTTAAATATAAAACAATTCAAAATGCAATAATAAATATAGGAACAATAAAGGAGTTAAGTCATGTGAAAGGTGTTTTTAAATTTACAACAAAAGGAGAGTACTTTTTTATTAATTTGTTCCAATAAAACTGAAGTAGAACAGAACTAGAACTGAACTAGAACTGAACTAGAACTGAACTAGAACTGAACTAGAACTGAACTAGAACTGAACTAGAACTGAACTAGAACTGAACTAGAACTGAACTAGAACTGAACTAGAACTGAACTAGAACTGAACTAGAACTGAACTAGAACTGAACTAGAACTGAACTAGAACTGAACTAGAACTGAACTAGAACTGAACTAGAACTGAACTAGAACTGAACTAGAACTGAACTAGAACTGAACTAGAACTCAACTAGAACTGAACTAGAACTGAACTAGAACTGAACTAGAACTGAACTAGAACTGAACTAGAACTGAACTAACTGAACTGAACTGAACTAGAACTGAACTAGAACTGAACTAGAACTGAACTAGAACTGAACTAGAACTGAACTAGAACTGAACTAGAACTGAACTAGAACTGAACTAGAACTGAACTAGAACTGAACTAGAACTGAACTAGAACTGAACTAGAACTGAACTAGAACTAGAACCGAACTAGAACTGAACTTGAAGCCTGAACTAGAACTGAACTAGAACTGAACTGAACTAGAACCGAACTAGAACTAACTTAGAACTGAACTAGAACTGAACTAGAATCTGAACTAGAACTGAACTAGAACTAGAACTGAACTAGAACTGAACTAGAACTGAACTAGAACTGAACTAGAACTAGAACTAGAACTGAACTAGAACTGAACTAGAACTGAACTAGAACTGAACTAGAACTTGAACTAGAACTGAACTAGAACTGAACTAGAACTGAACTAGAACAGAACTAGAATTGAACAGAACTAGAACAGAACTAGAACGAACTAGAACAGAACAGAACTAGAACAGAACTAGAACTAGAACTAGAACAGAACTAGAACAGAACTAGAACAGAACTAGAACAGAACTAGAACAGAACTAGAACAGAACTAGAACAGAACTAGAACAGAACTAGAACAGAACTAGAACAGAACCAGAACTGAACTAGTACTGAACTAGAACTGAACTAGAACTGAACTAGAACTGAACTAGAACTGAACTAGAACTGAACTAGAACTGAACTAGAACTGAACTAGAACTAGAACTGAACTAGAACTGAACTAGAACTAGAACTAGAACTGAACTAGAACTGAACTAGAACTAGAACTGAACTAGAACTGAACTAGAACTGAACTAGAACTGAACTAGAACTGAACTAGAACTGAACTAGAACTGAACTAGAACTGAACTAGAACTGAACTAGAACTGAACTAGAACTGAATTTGAACTGAACTAGAACAGAACTAGAACACAACTAGAACAAAACTAGAACAGACTTAGAATAGAACTAGAACAGAACTAGAACCCAAAGATTCAGATCTTTGTGGTAACAGGTTCTAGTTAAACCGTTCAGCCATTGCGATGGCAACGTATTTCAATTTATCGCTCTGATACTGTTCTCGTTTTCGTAATAAGGATCAGGATATACAATGATCCTTTGTCACATAATAGCAATTCAGAAAAGAAGTCTCTAAAATATATTGAAATGGAGAACAAGTTATTTTTATATTAATATATATTAATGAGATCACTGATGATCATGCTCATATTAACTCCCAGTTTGAATTAAAATCTCAAATTCCAACTTAAGTAGCTTATGCAGTTCTCTCTCTGAAATGTAAAAAAGGCACCATTTGTTTACAGTTTAATTCCTTTAAACTTCTGCCTCTTAATATAATGCAACAGCAACCGTTTATAGACGGCGAAAAAAAAGTTAACCAAAACAACTACAAACAATTTGCCGTTAAATCTTTTGCAACAAAAGCGTTAAACGCATCAACACACACGCTCTTCTAATGTTGTTTGTCCGTCCGTCTGTTTGGCTACATGCTGTATGTTTGGATGGTTATTATTGTTGTTCCTATTGTTATTTGATTGTTGTACATGTTGGCAACGCCTTAAGTTCAACATTTCAGCAGCAATTTAATTCAAAATGCGAATTGTAACAACAACAATAACAACAATAAACGGCAACAACGAAATAAAAAAAATACGATCAACAAACCAGAACTGATGTGCAACAAACAGTTTTGTTACGATCACTATTTTTTTCTATCTATCTATTTTTTTGTTGTTGATAGTTGATGGTGGTGATCTACATCATCATGATCATGATGTTATTGTGTGATAATGATGTTGATGATGATTATTGTGTGTATCCGTTTAAAAATAAACAACAACTGAAAAAACGCCATAACTTGGCTAGAAAAGTGACGGAATCTTTGGAATAAAAAACAATGGCAACAGGTTTGTTGTTGTTGTTGGTGTAATGGCAAAACGTTTGATGTGTACCCACAAACCTACACAACGACAAATAAGGATTTTTAAATCAGACATAATTTTAAATAGTTAATTTAACATTATCACAGTGCGGAGATTTACTTTGTAAAAGAAAAATTGTTGGATTCAAAGAACATGGAACATGTTTACACAGAAAGAAATTTTCAAGAAAAATTATATTAGACTACACTGGACTGAGGACTTCAATGTCCAATAGATTACTCCATAGACTACTATATTACGAGAACTGAACAAGAACTGGAAAAACTAGAAGGAAACTGAACTAGAACTGAACTAGACTGAACTAGAACTGAACTAGAACTGAACTAGAACTGACTAGAACTGAACTAGAACTGAACTAGACTGACTAGAACTGAACTAGACTGAACTAGAACTGAACCTAAAGAACTGAACTAAAATGAACTAGAACTGAACTAGAACTGAACTAGAACTGAACTAGAACTGAACTAGAACTGAACTAGAACTGAACTAGAACTAGAACTGAACTAGAACTGAACTAGAACTGAACTAGAACTGAACTAGAACTGAACTAGAACTGAACTAGAACTGAACTAGAACTGAACTAGAACTGAACTAGAACTGAACTAGAACTGAACTAGAACTGAACTAGAACTGAACTAGAACTGAACTAGAACTGAACTAGAACTGAACTAGAACTGAACTAGAACTGAACTAGAACTGAACTAGAACTGAACTGAACTAGAACTGAACTAGAACTAGAACTGAACTAGAACTGAACTAGAACTGAACTAGAACTGAACTAGAACTGAACTAGAACTGAACTAGAACTGAACTAGAACTGAACTAGAACTGAACTAGAACTGAACTAGAACTGAACTAGAACTGAACTAGAACTAGAACTGAACTAGAACTGAACTAGAACTGAACTAGAACTGAACTAGAACTGAACTAGAACTGAACTAGAACTGAACTAGAACTGAACTAGAACTGAACTAATAAACCTGAACTAGAACTGAACTAGAACTGACTAGAACTGAACTAGAACTGAACTAGAACTGAACTAGAACTGAACTAGAACTGACTAGAACTGAACTAGAACTGAACTAGAACTGAACTCGAACTGAACTAAACTTGACGTAACTAGAACTGAACTAGAACTGAACTAGAACTGAACTAGAACTGAACTAGAACATGAACTAGAACTGAAACTAGTAACTGAACTAGAACTGAACTCGAACTGACTAGAACTAGAACTAGAACTTGAACTAGAACTGAACTAGAACTGAACTAGAACTGAACTAGAACTGAACTAGAACTGAACTAGAACTGAACTAGAACTGAACTAGAACTGAACTAGAACTGAACTAGAACTGAACTAGAACTGAACTAGAACTGAACTAGAACTGAACTAGAACTGACTAGAACTGAACTAGAACTGAACTAGAACTGAACTAGAACGAAACTAAGAACGAACTAGAACTGAACTAGAACTGAACTAGAACTGAACTAGAACTGAACTAGAACTGAACTAGAACTGAACTAGACTGAACTAGAACTGAACTAGAACTGAACTAGAACTGAACTAGAACTGAACTAGAACTGAACTAGAACTGAACTAGAATGAACTAGAACTGAACTAGAAACTGAACTAGAACTGAACTAGAACTGAACTAAACTGAACTAGAACTGAACTAGAACTGAACTAGAACTGAACTAGAACTGAACTAGAAAACTAGAACTGAACTAGAACTGAACTAGAACTGAACTAGAACTGAACTAGAACTGAACTAGAACTGTACTAATCTCTAACTGAAATCGAACGGGACTATCGAATCGAACTATTACTTAAACCGTTAGTTTAATTAAACTATAGTAATCATTTTGTTTACATTTGTTAAAATTTTAAACCTCTACATTTACTTAGAATTAGTCAACTAAAACCTTTATATTTTAATATTTAATTTTTTATTTTCTTAACATAATCCCTAACCTATTCTAGGAAGAGCTGGAAATATGGAGAACTGTGCAAGTAGGTTAATAAAACACCTATTAAACCTATTTTGCTGCATGCTTTTCTTTATATTTTTACACTGAATTTTTACATAAGAATAGTTTAACTTTATAGTACTTACTCCGATAATTATTATTATGCCTTCTTAATACCATAGTAAATAAAACATAATTTCATTTAATAATCATACACAACCCTCTTCTTTCTATATTCTAGGCACGTTTTTGGGTCCAAGTCATCGATGAGTTAAGACGTGGGGTACGTTTAAAGAAGGCCAACTATGAAAGGGCTCCCACTGAATACGAATTAACACCTTACGAAATACTCATGGAGGATATACGATCTAGGTATGTACATATACTTTTATAAAGTTTTAAATATTTTTCTTAATTTGTAAAAAAATTGTCTGTCTTCTTTTTCAGAAAATATCAATTGCGCAAAGTGATGGTTAATGGTGATATACCACCGCGAGTTAAAAAGGATGCTCATGCTTTAATCTTAGAGTTTATACGTTCGCGACCTCCATTGAAAAAGGTGGGTTATTGAAAGATTTATTATGATTTCTTTATTAAGTTTGTTTTCCTTAAAATTGTTTTCTTTTAGGCATCTGAACGTAAACTTCCCCCGCCGATTAAGCGAACGCCTTCGCCTAGAGAACAGCTAATGGATTCAATACGCCAAGGTCGTACGCTTAAACATATACCATCGCCAACGCTTCCCCGCCTAAAAGATCGACGTAAGTTCAATTTAGTTTCCTATAAGTTCTTTATATTTTTTTTTTCAAAAAGCTTACTCCCAAAGTTTAAAAGTCATCTTACTATAGAAAAGTTCTTCCTTTAAAAAAGACACATTTTTTATAGAAAGTTTTTGAATTCGTAATAAAGACAAAGTTCTTCAACCCTAATGCTACCAATTCAATGCTATCTTGCCGAAGAGAATCCTGTCAATAATTAAAAGTTTTAAGCTTTTTGTATTAAAAGTTTTAAGCTTTTCGTTTTAAGCATTTTTAATCTTTCCGATTGAATGGTTTTAAGTTTTCCGTATAAAAAGGTTTTAAGCTTTCCTTTCAAAAAAATTTCTTTGCTTAATTTAATCTTTTCGTATTGGAAGGTTTAATGCTTTTCTTTTAAAATTTTTTTCGTAAAACTTTTCCTGTAAAAAATCTATTAAACTTTTCCCTATAGAAAAGCTTTAAGTTTTTCCCCAAAGAAATGTTTTTTTAATAAAATTCTCATATACAAAAGTTTAATACATACTTTGTAAGTTTATTATATAGAGATGTTTTAAGCTTTTAGTATAGAAAAGTATTAAGCTTATTATGTAGAAAAGTTAAGCTTTAATATAGAATAGAGCTTTTGTATAAGAAACTTTTTTTTCGTTTAAAAAGCTTTAAGCTTATCGTATAGAAAGCTTTAAGTTTTTCATTTAAGAAATCTTCAGCTTTTCATTTAAGAAACCTTAAGCTTTTCGATTAAGAAACTTTAAGCTTTTCGTTTATGAAAGCTTTAAACTTTTCGTATAGACAGTTTTAAGTATTTCGTACTGAAAGCTTTAAGCTTTTCTTAAAAAAAGCTTTAATTTTTTTTATATATAAAGTTTAAAGCTTTTGATGTAAAAAACTTTAGGATTTTCGTATAGAAAAATTTTTGTATAGATAGCTTTAAGCTTCTCGTTTAATAAGCTTTAAGCTTTTTGTCTAGAAAGCTTTAAGCTTATCGTATGGAAGGCTTTAAGCTTTTCGTAAAGAAACATTAAGCTTTTCGTTTAAGAAAGCTTTAAACTTTTCGTATAGAAAGTTGTAAGTATTTTCTATAGAATGCTTAAAGCTTTCCTTAAGAAAAAGTTTTAAGCTTTTCGTATTTCTTATAGAAAATTTTAAACTTGTCGTATAAAAAGCTTTGATATTTTCGTATAGAATGTTTAAACTTTTCATATATGAAAAGCTTTAAGATTTCCGTGTAGAAAGCTTTTCGTATAAAAAGCTTTAAACTATTCGTCTAATAAGCTTTAAGCTTTTTGCTTAAGAAAGCTTTTATCTTTTCGTATAGAAAGTTTTAAGTATTTCCTGTAGAATGCTTTAAGGGTTTCGTAAAAAAAAGCTTTAAGCTTTTCGTATAGAAACTTTATGCTCTTCGTATAAAAAGTTTAAAGCTTTTCATATAAAAAAAACTTTAAGATTTCCATATTGAAAGCTTTAAGCATTTCCTTACTGAAAGCTTTAAGTTTTTCGTACTGAAAGCTTTTCATACAAAAATCTTCGTATAAGAAAGTTTAAAGCTTTTTTTCCAATAACTTTACCATTCTCTTTTTCCCTACCGCTTATTATTAAGCTTTCATTTTCCTTTATTCTTTGTTAAGATTAAATTAGAATTGTGTGGTTTTCTTTGGTCAGTGGCAAAGAAATCATTAACTACCACCTGCCACTGAACACTACAGTTACAGCTAAGTGTGTCACGAAATATGAAATGAGTTTTCTAAAGTAATTTTCTCCAAAGGAAATGCTAATGAAAGTCATTATAAACGAACATTAAAATGAAGAAAAGCCTTCAAACAAAAACATGATCATAACGTGTGTTTAAAACTAATTTTAAATTTATTTATAATTTATAAATAATTCCAAATTTCAAGTTATTACATTTAAAGAGTTCAAGTGCTTCTTGCTTTTGAAGACAAATTACTGCAAGATGAGCTTTTAAACTCTTTTAGCTAGACAATTACAACATTAAAGTTAATTTTTTTTTTTATTTCGATTTAAATTATTGTTTTGCCAATGTGCAAAAATTTCAAATATAATTCATAACGACCTTCCCAATTTCCCTTGAGGAGGGAAAAATTACTTCCATTTGTGTTTAATGCAGATGTATTTGGATGGTTTTGAAAATTTCACTCCCTCTATACAAACTACACAAAGGAATCAGTCAAGTCAATGTGCATAAAATTCAAGGTGTGAAAATTACTTGCATCTTGAAAAGAAAAAAAGAAACGAAAAATAGCGCTATAAGTCGCTTATCGGCAATTGACATCAGTTGCCTTCACATAGAAATAAACCTAAGATTGTAACGAAATTTCTATGCAGCAGCAAAATTGGATTGAAGTTGGAAACTAAATTTTTACATATAAATTTTTTAAGCTTTTTTTCTGTTATTTAAACAATGCACCTTGAAAAATTACGAAAACAAAGTTCAACTTTATTAAATGGCTTCCGCGAACTCAACTGAAAAAGTGAGAAACAATAACAACAACGAAAAAATGTTGCTTTTTTAAAATGATGTCATCTGCAAAATAATTGTTAAAAAAAGCAACAACATTTACACTTAAAATGTCAGTTACACTTGAAATGTAAATTTTTAAACACAAAAAAAACATTTTTGTTAATTATATAAAATCTTAGATGTTATCGGAAAGATAAGTCAGTAAAGTGTCAGCAGTAGGAAAGATTTTTTTTTTTTTGAATACTTTCAATATCATTATAAAACGCAATAATTACTTTGTAGGCATAAAAATGTGTGATAGAGAAGTGCTATTGGCCAGACTAAATACTAAAGTTTTCACTTGACTCTAGAAAAGACTTAATACTAGGGTAAAGACTTGTGCAAGTCTATAAATACTCTAGTACTAAACTAAGAACTAGACTAGATGAAAGACTAAACGATAGACTAGACTATAGACTAGACTTTAAACTAGACTAAACTAAACACTAGACTATAGACTAGAGTAGACTACACTATAGACTACACTAAAGACTAGACTATAGACTAGAATTTAGACTGGACTGTAAACTAGACTATAGACTAGACTTTAGACTGGACTGTAGACTAAACTATTGACTACACTAAAGTCTAGACTAGTGGCCTCCGGTAGGTTAGTGGTTAGTGTTCTAGTCTGGTAGACCGGTGGTGGTGGGTTCGATTCCCACCTGAGGCACTGGTTAAGGAGCGCACAACAGGCCCGAAAGAGGCCTAGGTGTATTTCTTCGGATTTGATGTATATACATGCTCCTTTCAAACTAACTAACTAAAGTCTAGACTAGACTATTGACTAGACTATAGACTAGACTATAGACTAGACTATAGACTAGACTATAGACTACACTTTAGACTAGACTATAGACTAGACTATAGACTAGACTATAGACTAGACTATAGACTAGACTATAGACTACACTTTAGACTAGACTTTAGACTAGACTTTAGAGTAGACTATAGACTAGACAATAGTCTATTTTATAGACTAGACTGACTATAGGCTAGAGACTAGACTATATTCTAGACTATAGACTAGACTATAGACTAGACTATAGACTAGATTATAGACTAGACTATAGACTAGACTATAGACTAGACTATAGACTAGACTTTAGACAAGACTTTAGACTAGACTTTAGACTAGACTATAGACTAGACTATAGTCTATATTATAGACTAGACTATAGGCTAGAGACTAGACTATATACTAGACTATAGACTTGACTATAAACTAGACTATAGACTAGACTATAGAGTAGACTATAAACTAGACTATTGACTAGACTATAGACTAGACTAAAGACTAGACTGTAGACTAGACTATAGACTAGACTATAGACTAGACTATAGACTAGACTATAGACTAGACTATAGACTAGACTATAGACTAGACTATAGACTAGACTATAGACTAGACTATAGACTAGACTATAGACTAGACTATAGACTAGACTATAGACTAGACTATAGACTAGACTATAGACTAGACTATAGACTAGACTATAGACTAGACTATAGACTAGACTATAGACTAGACTATAGACTAGACTATAGACTAGACTATAGACTAGACTATAGACTAGACTATAGACTAGACTATAGACTAGACTATAGACTAGACTATAGACTAGACTATAGACTAGACTATAGACTAGACTATAGACTAGACTATAGACTAGACTATAGACTAGACTATAGACTAGACTATAGACTAGACTATAGACTAGACTATAGACTAGACTATAGACTAGACTATAGACTAGACTATAGACTAGACTATAGACTAGACTATAGACTAGACTATAGACTAGACTATAGACTAGACTATAGACTAGACTATAGACTAGACTATAGACTAGACTATAGACTAGACTATAGACTAGACTATAGACTAGACTATAGACTAGACTATAGACTAGACTATAGACTAGACTATAGACTAGACTATAGACTAGACTATAGACTAGACTATAGACTAGACTATAGACTAGACTATAGACTAGACTATAGACTAGACTATAGACTAGACTATAGACTAGACTATAGACTAGACTATAGACTAAACTATAGACTAGACTATAGACTAGACTATAGACTAGACTATAGACTAGACTATAGACTAGACTATAGACTAGACTATAGACTAGACTATAGACTAGACTGTAGACTAGACTATAGACTGGACTATAGACTAGACTATAGACTAGACTATAGACTAGACTATAGACTAGACTATAGACTAGACTATAGACTAGACTATAGACTAGACTATAGACTAGACTATAGACTAGACTATAGACTAGACTATAGACTAGACTATAGACTAGACTATAGACTAGACTATAGACTAGACTATAGACTAGACTATAGACTAGGACTATAGACTAGACTATAGACTAGACTATAGACTAGACTATAGACTAGACTATAGACTAGACTATAGACTAGAACTATAGACTAGACTATAGACTAGACTATAGACTAGACTATAGACTAGACTATAGACCTAGACTATAGACTAGACTATAGACTAGACTATAGACTAGACTATAGACTAGACTATAGACTAGACTATAGACTAGACTATGACTAGACTATAGACTAGACTATAGACTAGACTATAGACTAGACTATAGACTAGACTATAGATCTAGACTATAGACTAGACTATAGACTAGACTATAGACTAGACTATAGACTAGACTATAGACTAGACTAGTAGACTAGACTATAGACTAGACTATAGACTAGACTATAGACTAGACTATAGACTAGACTATAGACTAGACTATAGACTAGACTATAGACTAGACTATAGACTAGACTATAGACTAGACTATAGACTAGACTATAGACTAGACTATAGACTAGACTATAGACTAGACTATAGACTAGACTATAGACTAGACTATAGACTAGACTATAGACTAGACTATAGGCTAGACTATAGTCTAGACTATAAACTAGACTATATACTAGACTATAGTCTAGACTATAGACTAGACTATAGACTAGACTATAGACTAGACTATAGACTAGACTATAGACTAGACTATAGTCTAGACTATAGACTAGACTATAGACTAGACTATAGACTAGACTATAGGCTAGACTATAGACTAGACTATAAACTAGACTATATACTAGACTATAGTCTAGACTATAGACTAGACTATAGACTAGACTATAGACTAGACTATAGACTAGACTATAGACTAGACTATAGATTAGACTATAGACTAGACTATAGACTAGACTATAGACTAGACTATAGACTAGACTATAGACTAGACTATAGACTAGACTATAGACTAGACTATAGACTAGACTATAGACTAGACTATAGACTAGACTATAGACTAGACTATAGACTAGACTATAGACTAGACTATAGACTAGACTATAGACTAGACTATAGACTAGACTATAGACTAGACTATAGACTAGACTATAGACTAGACTATAGACTAGACTATAGACTAGACTATAGACTAGACTATAGACTAGACTATAGACTAACTATAGACTAGACTATAGACTAGACTATAGACTAGACTATAGACTAGACTATAGACTAGACTATAGACTAAACTATAGACTAGACTATAGACTAGACTATAGACTAGACTATAGACTAGACTATAGACTAGACTATAGACTAGACTATAGACTAGACTATAGACTAGACTATAGACTAGACTATAGACTAGACTATAGACTAGACTATAGACTAGACTATAGACTAGACTATAGACTAGACTATAGACTAGACTATAGACTAGACTATAGACTAACTATAGACTAGACTATAGACTAGACTATAGACTAGACTATAGACTAGACTATTAAGACTAGACTATAGACTAGACTATAGACTAGACTATAGACTAGACTATAGACTAGACTATAGACTAAACTATAGACTAGACTATAGACTAGACTATAGACTAGACTATAGACTAGACTATAGACTAGACTAGACTAGACTAGGCTATAGACTAGACTATAGACTAGACTATAGACTAAACTATAGACTAGACTATAGACTAGACTATAGACTAGACTACAGACTAAACTATAGACTAGACTATAGACTAGACTATAGATTAGACCATAGACTAAACTATAGACTAGACTATAGACTAAACTATAGACTAGACTATAGACTAGGCCAGATTATAAACTATACTATGGGCTAGATTATAAACTATACTATAAACAAGACTATACAACATTACTAGACTCTAGACTAGAGTTTAGAATAAGCTTTAGACTGCACTAAACACTCGACTACAGGACTAGATGTTAGACTAGACTTTAGACTTAAGTAAAACTAAGAACTTTTTCTTTGTGCTAAACTTTTCCGATAAAAATACATGTCTTTTAGAATAGTTTTCAGGTTTTATT
This sequence comes from Lucilia sericata, assembly GCF_015586225.1. Lineage (NCBI taxonomy): Eukaryota > Metazoa > Arthropoda > Insecta > Diptera > Calliphoridae > Lucilia > Lucilia sericata. The sequence continues at coordinate 266,866 of NW_023994324.1, read as the reverse complement.
TCATGTTTTTATTAAAAATACATTTTTCCATTTAAAACAATCTGGCAACTTTTATACAGACTGTGGTGTGTAGTGAACATAGAGACGCAACATACAGAACTTAGCCACACACCTTTTTTACCATGTATTCAACACATTTTATCTTAGACAACAATCTTGTGTGTTAAGCGTAGACACCATTCATGCGAGGTTTGTGTGTGTTGAATTATTAAGTTGATTTTATTTCAATAATTTGGTTGGGTGGTGAAAAAGTCATTGCATTCATTCAGTGCAATATTTACACACTTCACTTAATTTTTAAAAACTATAGATCTAATTTTTAGAATTTTAAAAAAAATATATATAAATGTAAATAAGAAACTATCACTAATTTTGTGGATTCGTTTTGGAATCAATATTCGTTCTATGGATTTAATAAATAATTGTGTTCGAATTTACCACTCTGTGTAGCTCATATTGTTCTGGAACTAGTCTTTTTTTCAGTGATATTTCTTTGATATTTTAAAGAATGGTTCCGATACATCTGTTGTTCAATTCCTTATATAAATATGTACATATATATGCATGTCTTGTTAAATTTTACTATTCTATCAATTTTTCAACTTGCTCCAAGAAGTTGTTGCGTAACTAGAAAGTATGTGCTCCATTGAAGTAGTAAGTATAGTCCAATATACAACTAGTGCCAAAGTAAAAGTTTGAAAGCTGTTAGAAGTACTTTGGAAACTGATCCACAGAACGGTTAACAAAAGTAATCGCTGTTCTATAATCTGAAGTGCTTCTTATTGTATGTTCTATAGTAGAATTACTTAATTTTAAAGAAATTCTTCATTTTTCATTAATGTCTGGAGAGGACTATAGGTTCTTTTTTAACAATGTTCTCTTACAATTCAAATCTACCCTTTGATTAGTAACAGACAAAAACATGTCAAAAACCAACGTTCTCTCATCCAATTAATACAGGATTCAAATAATATTTAAATGTCAAAACCTAATTATCTATGTATGTATGTATTATAACATTTACATAAATTCTACTCTTTTTATGCTCTTCTTATAAAAACTCCCTTCCTAATTACAAACACAATTGCATAATGTTGTTGGCGGGCTAGAAAAGGATAAAAATAATAACTATGTTTGTTGTTGTATGATGCAGTTAGACATTCAACTTAATCATGTTAATGACTGTTAACATTTGAACGGAAGAGGTCTTCTTCTACTTCTTGGCCATTGTGTGTGCCATTTTTAAAAGAAATACAAAAATGTAGAAAAACAAGAAACAAAACAAACAAGTAAGAGTGTTATATTCGGCCATGCCGAATCTTATATACCCACCATCAAACCTCGTTTGACTCGAATGAAACTTACTTATGTCGAATTTCATCTATATACTCGTATTTTTTAGGCCAGTTATAAGCGTTAAAGTAATTTTCTGAAGGGGACCATATATAGGGGGGTAGGGTCAATTATGGGTCGATCCTCATAAAATTTGGTTCGTATTAAATTATATGTGTCGAATTTCATCGCTACACTCGTATTTTTAAGCCATTAATGAGCGTTGCAGTCATTTTCTGAAGGGGACCTTATATGGGGGGTAGGGTCAATCATGGACCCGATCCTCATAAAATTTTTTAGATAGATTTTGACTTATATGAAACTTACTTATGTCGAATTTCATCGCTATATTCGTATTTTTAAACAAGTTATGGCTGTTAAAGCTGCTTTTCGAGGGGCCACTTGTATTGGGACTATCCGAAAACGTGGACCGATATTGCCCATTTTCAATACCAAACAAACCTTACCTATAAGAAATATTTATGTGAAATTTCAACCCTCTAGCTCTTTCCATTGGGACTCTATCGTGCTTTCAACAGACAGACAGACAGACGGACGGACAGACGGACAGACATGGCTAGATCGTCTTAGAATTTAATGAGGACCCAGAATATATACTTTTGTGGGTCTATGACCAATATTTCGATGTGTTACAAACGGAATGACAAAATCAATATACCCCCCATCTTTTTTGATGGTGGGTATAAAAAGAGAGGAAAAAACAGTATTCATTAAGTCATACCAGGCATGGAAAATAGAATATTTAAAATATATAGTGATAACCGTTTCTGAAAAGATTAGACTGTGAACAAGACCACAGGCTAGACTGTAGTATGTAGTAGTCTATATATTGGATTATAGTAGTCTATATACTAGATTCACTGTGGATCAGTGATGCCAGGAGATTTTTTTCAGAAATCCCTACGCTTATGAGAAAAAATCCCTTTTTTCCCTACACCCACTTTTTATTTTCCCTACATTTTTCCCTACACTACTTTTTTCCATTTTTTTCAAAGTTTATCTTAAAAAAATACAAAAATAACATGAAAAACTAAAATATTAGCTCCGTTTTATAATATACATATATGTATGTATTTTTTTTTAATTTTTTCTTTCAATTTTACATCATACAAATCTTCCAACCCTGACTCTTCAGTTAAGATTAAAAAAAAAAACAATTGAAAGATTTATGGCAGTATATCGAATCGTGATAAAAATTTATTTTATGTGCCTCCAACAAAAAAATTTTCATAAAATAATTATTTTAAATAAGGTTTACTTTTGCATTTACTTTTTGCGGTTTACTTTTATAAATTTTCAGAACATTAAATTAATTTTTTCAATCCTGAGTTACTGCATTAAGCCCCCGACTACTCTATCTATAAGGAGTCAGAATATATCGCCCTACAGGATTGGCATAATCCAAAAAGTCGTTTCAAGAAAAATGGATATGAATATTTAATGACATTTAACTATTTTTTTAATAACTTTTAAACAAATCAAGGGGTTTTAAAAATCCAGATTCAGATAGTTGAGGTTAATATGTTTCTCATCTAAATTGAAATTAAATTTTTAGTTGTCTAATATTCACAAAAACGTGGGTTTTAGTTTTTACGTTTACAAAAAATCGATTTCACATCGAAAATAATAGACATATTTGAAATTTCATAAATCTATATGAAAGATTTTAGTATGCCGCATGTTTTGAAGACCTTAGTTCAAGAAAGCCGAATTTTGGATTATGCCAGTCTTGTAGCGATATGTAGGTACATATATTGTAGAAATTACAAGCGGAATTTTTACTAACGATACACTTAAAACTGATTTCATTTTTAATTTAAAAGTTTAATACATGAAAGAGTATATTTTTAGTTGTTAAAAACTATGAAATTGAAAAATCCCTACAATTTGACAATAGTAAGAAATCTTTCCCTTTTTCCCTACACGTGAAATTTTTGAAAAAAATCCCTACAAAAAGGGAAAAATCCCTACACTTGGCATCACTGCTGTGGATTAGACTAAGACTTAACCCCAGACTAGAGTATAGACTACAGACTAGTTTGTAGGCTAGACTATGAAATAAACTATAGAATAGACTACAGATTAGACTAGACAATAGACAAGATTATAGACTAGATTATAAATAAGATTATGGACTAGACTATTAACTTAATTGTAGATTAGATTAGAGTATAAACTTCACTATAGACTAAACTATAAGATACAAATCTAAACTAGACTAAAATTTAGACTATAGGCTAGACTAAATATGTCACTATAGACTAGACTATTTACTAAACTATTGATTATACTACAGACAAGATTATAGACTAGACTATAGAATATATTATACACTATATTCCAGACTATAGACTAGACTAGAGTATAGAATACAGACTACACTGTAGGCCAGACTAGACTATAGACTAGACTATAGACTTGACTATAGACTATAGACTAGACTATAGACTAGACTAGAGACTAGACTAGACTAGACTATAGACTAGACTATAGACTAGACTAGACTAGACTATAGACTAGACTATAGACTAGACTATAGACTAGACTATAGACTAGACTATGACTAGACTATAGACTAGACTAGACTATGGACTAAGACTATAGACTAGACTATAGACTAGACTATAGACTAGACTATAGACTAGACTATAGACTAGACTATAGACTAGACTATAGATTAGACTATAGACTAGACTATAGACTAGACTATAGACTAGACTATAGACTAGACTATAGACTAGACTATAGACTAGACTATAGACTAGACTATAGACTAGACTATAGACTAGACTAGACTATAGACTAGATTAGACTATAGACTAAACTATAGACTAGACTATAGACTAGACTATAGAGTAGACTATAGACTAGACTATAGACTTGACTATAGACTAGACTATAGACTAGACTATAGACTAGACTGTAACTAGACTATAGACTAGACTATAGACTAGACTATAGACTAGACTATAGACTAGACTATAGACTAGACTATAGACTAGACTATAGACTGGACTATACACTAGACTATAGACTAGACTATAGACTAGCCTATAGACTGGACTACACACTAGACTATAGACTCATCTATTCAAAGTTTATAAGTAAAAAATATATTTTTCTCTGTCAAAAAGTACTATATTATTGAATTTTCCATCTCCGGCTCATAATGTGCTAGTTTTTGAATAAAAGCTTAAAAGCTTTTAAAAAGCTGATTCCTAAAAGTTTACCTCTCTAGTCTCTCTCTCTTTGGATTAGTACACAAGCGCAGTAACGGTTACATGTAAGAAAAAACCCCTGAAACATAATGGAAAAGCAACATTGTTGTATGTCTTTCGACAGTTTAAAACAACAAACTGTAAGTTGCCACACTCAGTTGTAAATTGAATGTAGTAAAAAGTTGTCGTTAGACAACATTAAATGACTTAGATTAAAACTAACTAGAATAATTAACAAAAAATAAAATAAACAATAGTTTAAATAGTGAATTAAAAGTAAAATTATTTAAAAATAAAACTAGTGAAATTTTTTATTTTAATTAATAAAATTTAAAACCAAACTAAAAATTAATCCCTAAAAATATGCTAAACATAAAAGTGAATGTCCTTCTTTAAATGCATTGCTACTTTATTTTTTTCATCTGGATCGATAGTGAGTAAAAGCTAGAAAAGGAAGAAGCAAACGAAAACGTATGAAATTTTCCAAAGAAAAGAAATAAATGTCATGTGTGTCAAAAAGAAAAACAAACAAACGCGAATGAAAGACGTAGGAACGCCGTGAAAGTGAAATTGAAAATTAAACTTTCCTCAAGTTGTCGTTGTTGTTGTGTTCTAGTGTTAATGGTGGTGATGGCAATGATGAAAAATTAAGGATACAAATTTATACAAAAAAAATAATATTAAAAAACAACTCATTAGTGTGTTGAGTGACTAATGCATTTGCCAAAACAATAAAAAAACGCCAAACACAAATATATTTATTTATTCCCTTGTTGTTGTATTTCGTTTAAAACAAAAGTAAAAGAAATCCTTACACGTTTTCCATGAATCCCCAAGTGTCAAATGCACAAAGAAAATACAAGAATAATTTTAAAATGACTACAACCACCGGTTATAAAGTGTCTTCTTCGAATAAAACGAATAAATCAACCCCAACAACACGTGCTTCCGATTGTGTTGATGAGGCCAGTGATGCCTCATTGTATTGTAACCAAGAACCATTGCCCACACCAAGAGCAGCACCCCGACCACGCACAAATAATCCAACAACATCATCAAGTGCGGCTGCACCTACACCAAAAACCTCGTTCAGGTAAAGTGGTAGAAAACATTGTACTTCTGTTTATAAAATAATAAGTACAAGGTGCATAATTAAGCAAACCAGATTTTTAGCAGGAGTAGATATTAACGCAGAGTTTTAAAATGATGGTGTCTTTAAAAGAAAAATATTTTATTGTTTTTATTGACAGAATTACTACTTAAAATTTTTCTAGAACCAGTTCATAATTAGGCATTGCTCTCATATAAACAAACCTATTTACAGTAGGCTAAAGACGGCACTAGACTAGACTCTAGACTAGACTCTAGACTAGACTCTAGACTAGACTCTAGACTAGACTCTAGACTAGACTCTAGACTAGACTCTAGACTAGACTCTAGACTAGACTCTAGACTAGACTCTAGACTAGACTCTAGACTAGACTCTAGACTAGACTCTAGACTAGACTCTAGACTAGACTCTAGACTAGACTCTAGACTAGACTCTAGACTAGACTCTAGACTAGACTCTAGACTAGACTCTAGACTAGACTTTAGACTAGACTCTAGACTAGACTTTAGACTAGACTATAGACTAGACTATAGACTAGACTATAGACTAGACTATAGACTAGACTATAGACTAGACTATAGACTAGACTATAGTCTAGACTATAGACTAGACTATAGACTAGACTATAGACTAGACTATAGACTAGACTATAGACTAGACTATAGACTAGACTATAGTCTAGACTATAGACTAGACTATAGTTTAGACTATAGACTAGACTATAGACTAGACTATAGACTAGACTATAGACTAGACTATAGTCTAAACTATAGACTAGACTATAGACTAGACTATAGACTAAACAAATTCTGAAGAAGCAGCTTATGTTGTAGCCGGAATGATCCCTATCGAGATATTAGCGGACGAAGCAAGACGGGTATATGAGCAAAAAAAATCAAACCCATCAAATGCAAAGGAAATAGCGAAAATGGAAAGATTAAAATCCATGCAAATATGGCAGAAGAGTTGGGAAGAAAGCCTAAAAGGGAGATGGACGTTTAGACTGATCCCAAAAATAGAACCATGGGTACTCAGATGTCACGGCGAAGTAAACTACTACCTGACGCAATTCCTCACTGGGCACGGAGGGTACAGGTCCAGGACGGGTTATTAACGTCGCAAACATAATAGATGTGGCAATGGAAAAGAAAGAAAATTGGGACATCGTTTGTAGCTTCATTAAA
>NW_023994324.1:242500-250000 GCF_015586225.1 Lucilia sericata | reverse complement strand
CCTCCTTCGACTGCAACACAACATCATCATCAACATCATTCTCATCATCTGCGTGATTCCTATAAGTTGCAAGAAAATATGGAGCCGCCACAACAGCAACAGTCTGCGTCGTCAACCACAACAAAAACGTCATCACGTTCCAAACAGCGTCTAATCAAACTTGATTTGTCATTGTTGCAGGTAAATTTTTGTTTTTAATTTAAATTGTATAACTTTCATTAATCTACATAAAATTTCAATTAAAATTATTGGTTATTTGCTGCTGGGAAAATAATGTAATAATATGTAATTAAATATTTTTACAGTTAACTTCGAATTATTGCAAATTTGTTAGTACCCCTTATTGTTTATTGGGCATATGGAAGTAAATTTATTAGAAATCGTTTTTAAGATACGGATGGTACTAGTCAAGAACTTTTTTTCTCTCAAAAACCAATTCAAGATTTATTCCAAATTCTAAATTTTGTATAAGAAATCAAGACAATATACATATGTATGTGTTAAGTATAAATAATCATAGAATAAGAAGTAATATGGGTAAGGTAAGAACTGTTTCAGTTTATATTACTGGAATTTATGAATAAAAGAAAAAGATTAATCCGTTTCTTCTAATTTCTATACATTTTGATGATATATTAAGTTCCCATCGTCAATCGTCTGTCGCTTTCATTGTAATTATGTAGTTACAATTCAAAATCAAATCTATGCAACTCAATGGAAAATGTCAAGAAAAAATCTTTTTAATAACAAAAACAATTATCTCTACTACTGCTGCTGTACTGTCCAATCGCCTGTCGCTTTCATTGTAATTATGTAGTTACAATACAAAATCAACTCTATGCACAATGCAACTCAATGGAAAATGTCAAGAATAAACATTTTTTAATTGCAAAAACAAAAACAATTATCTCTACTGCTGCAGCTGTAGTGTCCTAGCAATGTTATTAACAGTCTCTCCATTGTTTACAAACAAACAAAAATATCGAATATAAAACTTAAATATCCAGAAGGGTAAATATTAAATGTAATTTTCACCACTTTGACAGCTGGATATTGTAATACAATGCAAACAACAAACAGACTGAAAGCGTGGGGAATTCATTTATACAGGCTTCAAAATTATCCTACAGGCATTGTTTACAAAATGAGACGTCAAATTGACGTCACTGAATTATTAACACAAAAAATTAAAAAACGTTTACACTAGCTTTAAAAAAAGGGATTTTGTATTTAAGTACAAAATAAAAAAAAAAAACTAATTTACAATTTAAATTCTTATTGTTAAAGTAAACCTTGGGTAATTTTATAAAAAACTTCCACAAATTAACAAAGACAACCATTACAAGAAAAATTTACATATAAAATCAATACAAACCATATTGAAAATACATCTAAATTTGAAATCCAAACACACATTACAATCCTCAGCAAATTTACACAAATCTCATGAATATTTTAAATATTATAAAGGCAATCACGTCACAACGTGTAGCTTTTAAAAGCTACAACAAAATTAAAATGTTTATTTCTACCCATACCTTACCTCTGCTTCTCCATTCTTTATTTATGTAATATTATCCTTTTTCCTTGCTCTTACTCTTGCCATCTTTTAGGATGAGGATGATAATTGTTTCGATGAGACCTCATTGGCCTCCACATCTTCATCGGTCTCAACGAACCTCGGTGGTGTTGGTGGTGCTGGTGTAGGTGTATGTTCACAACCTAAAATGCCTCCATATCCAATTGGTGGCTATATGATGACCGACACCATGGCCGCTTCAAGAGGACTCAAGTGTAGCAATAACAACAATAATAATGCGAATGTAAATAGCACGTACCAACAGCAACATCAACAACAACAACAACCCACAACGACACGTGTAACGCGTCGTACAAGTAAGTAGTGTTGCCATTTTAATAAAATAAATAAATTATGTATTTCTTGAATTATTTTTTGCCGTTATTTATACAATTTATTTATTCGTTAATATAATTATCTCAACTTGGTTGTACTTTTATCGTACTTTTTTATGTAGTTTGTCTTTATTTATTAAAATGTAATTATATATTTTTTATTTATTTAACCGTTATTTCTATAATTGCTGTTGCATTAAGCAAATTTAATTGAATTACTATTGAAAAATACAGTGGTAAACAAAAATGAAACAGTTAGCAAAATCAGAAATCATTATTATGTTACAATGCTTCGCTAACCTAATCTAAATTATCTATAGTCCATACTATAGTATTGTCCATAGTCCAGATTACAGTCTAGACTATAAATAAGGCTATAGACTTATATTTACTCCAGAGATATAGTCTTGCCTATAATCCAGACTATAGACTTGTCTATAGTCCAGAGTATAGTCTTGTCTATAGTCCAGACAATAGTCTTGTCTATAGTCCAGACCATAGTCTTGTCTATAGTCTTGTCCATAGTCCAGACTATAGTCTTATCTATAGTCCTAACTATAGTCTTATCTATAGTCCTAACTATAGTCTTATCTATAGTCCAGACTATAGTCTAGTCTACAGTCCAGACTATAATCTTGTCTATATTCTTGTCTACTGTCCCGACTATAGTCTTGTCTATAGTTTAGACTATAATCTTGTCTAAAGTCCAGACTTTAGTCTTGTCTATAGTCCAGACTATAGTCCAGACTATAGTCTTGTCTATATTCCATTCTATAGTATTGTCTATAGCCCAGACTATAGTGTTGTCTATAGTCCAGACTATAGTGTTGTCCATAGTCCAGACTATAGTCTTATCTATAGTCCTAACTATAGTCTTATCTATAGTCCAGACTATAGTCTAGTCTACAGTCCAGACTATAATCTTGTCTACTGTCCCGATTATAGTCTTGTCTATAGTTCAGACTATAACCTTGTCTAAAGTCCAGACTTTAGTCTTGTCTATAGTCCAGACTATAGTCTTGCCTATAGTCCAGACTGAAGTCTTGTCTATAGTCCATTCTATAGTCTTGTCTATAGTCCATTCTATAGTCTTGTCTATAGCCCAGACTATAGTGTTGTCTATAGTCCAGACTATTGTGTTGTCTATAGTCCAGACTTTAGTGTTGTCTATAGTCCAGACTATAGTGTTGTCTATAGTCCAGACTATAGTGTTGTCTATAGTCCAGACTATAGTGTTGTCTATAGTCCAGACTATTGTGTTGCCTATAGTCCAGACTATAGTGTTGTCTATAATCCAGACTATAGTCTTGTATGTAGCCCAGACTATAGTGCTGTCTATAGCACTGACTAAAGTGTTGTCTATATTCCAGACTATAGTGTTGTCTATAGTCTAGACTATAGTGTTTTCTATAGTCTAGACTATAGTGTTGTCTATAGTCCAGACTATAGTGTTGTCTATAGTCCAGACTATTGTGTTGCCCATAGTCCAGACTATAGTGTTGTCTATAGTCCAGACTATAGTGTTGTCTATAATCCAGACTGTATTGTTGTCTGTAGTACCGACTATAGTCTTGGCCATAGTTCTATCCTTAGTCCGGGCAATAGTTTGTCAATAGTCTTGTCCATTTTCTTTATAAATAAAAATTGATATTAACCTTAAGTTAAAAATTACTCATACCTTTCACAAACCTGATAGGAATGCTAGAAATTCGGCTATTTTTGGAACACAGGCGGTATGAGTAATATTTTTCTAAATATGAATCATACTAAATTCCTCATTTTCAACCTCTCCCAGTGATTCACTTTGAATATGTTTTGTTTGCCACTGTACAATTTGTTATTGTTTTATCACAAGTAATTTAATTTACTTTATTTTGGAAATATGTATTATAATTTTATTCAATTTAATTAAATTATAGTTTTTTCTTTCGTTTTATTAATTCCGTTTTGTTTTTATTTTGTTTTGTTTATTTTTTAATTTCTTTTTAAAGGCATTTAATTTGTAATGTGGGTTTTTTGCTTGGTTGATAGTTGTAAAAATAAGTAGTTTTCCTAACCTAAGAAAATATATATTTATTAAAAAAAAAAACAATAAAAAGCTTAATGAACAAAAAAAAATATAATAATAAACTAGTCGTTGATTTAAAGCTATAAAAAAGCAACTAAAAATTGGTTAAAAGTTCAAATTTAACAAAAAACAAAAAGGGTCCTTTTTTTAAAGCATGATTTTGGAAAATTATTGTTTAAAATAACTTTTTAAAAACTTTTGTACATACTGAGAAATTAAAGTAGTTGTTTTGGTTTTACAATTAACTAAATCTACTTAATAAACAAAAATATCAACAATTTGCTACAACAAAACGTAAACGTAAATGTCAAATAACGCAAAAATATTGGTCCTTCCAAATTAATTACCTCAACTACTCCACTACTACCTACTACTACTACTGTCACTACTACTATGTGTCTACTACATACTCCTATTTACTGCAACTACTACGTGCGATGAAAATTACACAGAGGATCCCTATAGCCAGGATGAATATCATAAATTCTTTGACAACGCCTTAGAATGTAAATATGCCAAACAAAGAAATGTATTTTACACAATTTCTCTTATTTTTGTAAAAAAATGTTTAAAAATTAATATTATACATATGTACATGTAAAATCCATTCAATCAGTCAGAGTCATTTATAGATGAGAATGTAAACAATGAAAAAAACAAAAACATTTTCGTAAAATACTAGACAACAACATAAACAAACACATCTTCTTCTAATATGTTGTTGTTTGTTGTCTGTCCCATGTGTATGTGTCAATCTCTCTCTCTGTCTCCTGTTTATAGTCTGACAATATGAATCTATTGCCTTTTATTTAAAACTTTCATTTTCAAAACAACACTGCAATAGCAACAAACATTTTCACAACAACTACAAACACTAACAACAACATTCTGGGTTTTTTTTTATCCTTCTTCTCCTAACACTACTTTTCTGTAACCCGCACATTGTATATAAAAAAAATTTCTTTCCTTTTAAGGATGGTTATGGGTGTGTATGTGTGGCTGTCTGTCAAATGGAAAATTTCCTTTAGTTTTATTGTATTCCGTTATTTTTTTGTTTTACATTCTTTTGCCATTTCGTATCATTTACATTTAACGCTTTTTTTTATTTTTGTTTAATTTTGCTTAGAAGCTTAATCATCATTATTACACATACATTTCTTCATTGGCTTTGTTTGTAATTTATGTTAAACAAATATTCATACATTTTATTTACCTTACATGTTTCACATATTTTTATTTGCATGATTAATTAATACTAATTCCTTTTAAGACATAAAATTTTAATTAATACAAATATAGTTTGGGAAAAATAAGTGGCATTTTAGAAAATTCTTCTTACATTTCAAAACATTGCGCTACAATATGAAGACCCCCGCAATAGAGTAGAGTCTTCTCCATAGTTTAGACTATAATTTTGCATATAGTTCAGAATATAGTTATCTCTATAGTCCCGCCAATAGTCTTGTCTACAGGGTAGACTATAGTATTGCCTATAGTACCGACTACAATATTGTCATTATTTTCTCTACAGTCTTGTCTATAGTCCAGAATATAGTCTTGCCTACAGTCTATTCTTTAGTCCAAGCTAAGGTCTCATCAATATTCTAAACATTATTGTTATCTGTAAACCACACTATAGTCTATAGCCCAGACTATACTCTTGTCTGTAGACCGGACTATAGACTTGTATATAGTCCTGACTTTAGTCCAGTTCATAGTCTCGTCTAGTACAGATTATAGTTTTGTCTATAGGCCAGACAGTAGTCTCGTTAAGAGTACACACCATGGTTTTTGTAATAATCCAGACAATAGTCTTTTTTATAGTTCAGACTATAGTCTTATCAATTATTGGGGCTATAGTATTGTCTATACTCCAAACTATAGTTTTATCTATAATCCCGACTACACTCATAGTCTTGTCATAGACTATAGTCTTGTCTATAGTTCAGACTACAATTTGTCAACATTTCGGACTATAGACCTTTCTGAGGACCAGATAAAAAAACTTGTCTATAGTACAGATTATAGTCTTGGTTATAGTTCAATAGTACTGATTATAACCTGTCTATATTTTCAACTATGTTGTTGTCTACAGTCCAGGTCAGAATATATTATTTTCTATAATCCAGACTATAGTCTTGTCTATAATCAAGACTAAAGTCTTATTTATAGTCCAGACTTGTCTATATTACTAACTATGGTGTTGTCTACAATACATACTATAGTCTTGGCTCCAGTCCAGAATATATTCTTTTCTATAATCCAGACTATAGTCTTGTCTATAATCATGTTTATAGTCTAGACTATGGTCTTGTCTATAGTCCAGACTATGGCCTTGTCTATAGTCCAGACTATGGTCTTGTCTATAATCTATACTATAATATTGTCTTTAGACCAGGCTATAGTCTTTTCTATCTTATCTTTCCATACTTATAGTATAGTCCACACTATATATAGTACATATAGTACATACTATAAACTTGCCTATAGTATTGTCTAAAGTCAAAACTATAGTCTTCTATAAAGTCCAAACCTTTTAAAACCTTTCAATTTATAATAATTTTCTGAAATGCCATTAAAAAAGTTATACATTTATATTACTTTCACTGGTCCATACATTTTAAGCATAAATACACCACAATAAATAATAGTTTTTCTTCATTTACAACTCTTATTAAATTGAAAATATTACAAAATTTCTTTAGCTTATGATTTGGCCACACAATGCGAGTCTAGACGGGTGTCGGCACGACGTCATACCATTGTCGGCTGTCAAAGTAATTTCGATGAAACACATTCAATGCCACCCTCACGACCGGATTCACGGCAATCGGATGTGCATGAGAATGTTGGCGGTGATAATGTGAGCACAGCCAAACAGGTTGGTAGATATTTTCTATTTCTTTAAATGAGATTTCATTAAAAAGTCAATTTCCTTTTTTAGCTACACAATAATTACAACCAACAGCAAGAACATCAGCAGCAGCAGCAACAACAACTAAAACGTTCTCAAAGTCCTAATAATGAGGATATTAACAAGATGAGCAATTCTTCGTCCTCACTTGGCCCGTGGAACAAATCCTTTATGGATGAGAAGACCTGGAACGAACGTGGTGATGATCGTCTTTCTCTCACGCTGGAAGAGATTGTACACATTCGTTCGGTTATGACAAAAGCCGAACTGGAAGGTCTTCCCGTGGGTATACGTGTCAAGGAGGATGTTGAAAAGCGTAAAATTTGTTTTTTATGCCTGCGTACAAGGTTCTCGATATTTGGTCCCTGGGGTATACAATGTAAAATATGTCAACGTACCGTATGTTCCAAATGTTATACCAAGGTAAAAGAGAAATGAGTGTAAAAATATAATTGTGATTAAAGTGTGTTAATTCTTCCTTTAGATGCGCATACCGTCTGAACATTTTCGCAATGTTCCACTTGTTTTAATATCACCCTCATTATTAGCAAGTCCCGCTGGTTCGAGTACACCCTCTCCTTCTCATCATGCCCGTTACGTGCAC
>NW_023994324.1:237500-240000 GCF_015586225.1 Lucilia sericata | reverse complement strand
CTCTCCCTTTCTTTCCCTTTCCCCCTTTTCCGCCCACAAAATTTTCCCGAGCTTATCACTCTCCTCCTCGGGCACTCAACTGAGTCAGGATCAAGAAAAAATGCGCGGCGAATTGGTGCCCGTTTGCAATGACTGTCGCGGTCTTGTTATGGAAATTTCAAGATCAGCCAAACAAAAACGTTCGGTCGGCACGCAATCGAACCCTTAAGAATCTCACACTTGATTTATCGCCTGTATGGAAATGAAGAGAGACAGAAAATACAGCTACTAAGGAAATGTGTGTTTGTTTAAAGTAGAAGAGAAATGCTAAGCAAAGCTTATTAGCAAAATATTTAAAGAAATCATACTGAGACTATGGGCGGAAAAAGAAAGAACTTTTAGAAATTAATATAAACTATTATTGAGTTTTACTAGATAAAAGAAAGATATGATGTCCCCTTTACTCCCCCTTATTAAACATAAATATACAACAGTTTGTGTTAAAGAAAATCTCTGTGTAGTATGATGTATAAAGTTGTATGTGTATGTACGTAATTAATTTGTACCTTTAATTGTGTCTCTAACTCTGTGTGTGTAAAAACAACGTCTAACAGTGTATGCGTAATTTGTCTATAATTAAATATTAGAATTTATTGATCAATTGAAAACAGATAAATATTATTGACAAACTTTATAGAAGCAAATTACATATTTACAAGAATTTAGAAAGAAATCCAAACAAAGTCTTCTTCTTAAGAATTTATCTCTTGTTTTAAATGTCTTATAAGTTCATATCATTTAGAAAGAGAAAAATTAAAGAAAACAAATGGAAAATGTTTTAATATGAAGAATAAGGAAAACCAAAAAAGTTGTTTAAATTTTAACGCACATTATTTGCAAAAACGTTTAGTAAATATTTTGAACAAATTTCTCTGTTGGATTTAAATTTATTTTTGTGTTAAAGCTCTCGTTTTATTTTATGTGAAGTTTGATTTTTCATTATTTTGTCTTAAAGGACCTTAATTTTCACTGTTTTTATTATACAAAAATCTACATTTGATTTATTTCTATAGTTTTGTTTATAGTTTTGTTTTAATTAAGTATTAATAATTGCTAATTATAATTCCTATTAAGCTATTAAACTTTAAACAATACGATTATGTTTATCATAAGTTCTTTTTTACATAAATTTATAATTAAAGCAAAAAGGAAAAACAATGAATATTTATTTTTTCTTAAGATATTAATATTAATTATTATAAATAAGCCTTTGAAAACATAAAAAACGAGACACCAATTTTTTTTTTTTTAAATTTAATTTTACTAATTTAAGTTTTTCAACACCTACAATTTGCTATACATACATAAACACTTTAAAGCCCCCATCCCACCCGCTTTATTTTATAATTAAGCTATAAGTATAAAGTAAAATTTATAAATGATTTATAACCTTCTTATAATATATATAAATCATTTATTAAATTTAAACCACAAAACCTTAATAACGTTTAATTTAAATATAAACTAATAACTACAATTAAGTAAAATTTCATTCCCTTAAGTTATTTATAATGTTCTTAAGTTATAGTTAAACACCCATTTCCCATAAGTTCATTAATTTTTATATACCACATCTACACACCTTCATTTATTCATTTATTTAAATGTTAATATGTTATTTGCATTTTATTATTAATTTAAAAAATTAATTTTAATTGCATTTATATTACCACAAAAACCAACAAAACAAATTTCGTTTTATAAATATTATAACTTATATAAACATAAACTATCAATAACAAACCAACAAACAAAAAAAAACTATATATTTGTAATTTGATGTTAATATTTGTATACATATGTTTTGCAACAATTAATTAAATTAATTAACTCTATTATTATAATTATATTATACCAAAACCATTTAAACATTACAAAACATTAAGAAGAACTTGAAAAGGCAGTTGAAAACACAAAACAAACTGAATGTTATAAAAAAGAAGAAAAATAATAAAAAAAAATATATATTGTTGAAAACAAAACCTTAAATAAAACAAATATTAATATATTTAAATATCTATTAAAAATAAAGAAAATTACATAAAAACAACAGCAATTTAAGCAATAATCTTAAAAAAATAAAAAAAAAACAAAAAATAATCAAAAACATCACAAAAAAATATTGTTTTTATTTAAACTACTGATCCCAGGGAAAAGGTGAAAGTTCACAATTTATCTTTAAGATTATTGATTTGTGGGCGAACTTGACAACTTTGTAACTGGTTCTATAGAAGCATTATTTAGTCGCATTCGTTTGAAAAGTTTTTTGTGGGTCAAGTTAAACTCTACACCACTACAGTAGTCATACACCTAGCTTAAAGTTTAACAATCGGCTCAGAATCATTTTCAAGCTATTTCCATATTAATTTGATGAAATTTCACAAATGGAGCTTATGGAAAATAATTGAAATCCATTATTACAACTAGCTCAAACACATCATCTGATAAAATATTGAGACTT